>NC_056743.1:77264941-77432441 GCF_019279795.1 Protopterus annectens
AAAGGTTCAAAGCCCCCATGATGAAAGGATAACTGTCCAAACTGCAAAATCCTTTACTAATGCATTCTACGGGCAGCTACAAGAATGCATGGATCGTGCTATCCCAAGCAAAACCAAGACTCATTCCTCCAAGAAAAGGAACTAGTCTGGTGGACTCCTGCCATAAACAAGCTATACAATAGAAGGAGGAAACTAGTACAGAAAAGAGTAAAATCCCAAGAAGGGAAAACATCCCTGATCAGTATCAGCAAGAAACTACGATCACTCATAAAATAATCCAAGGCTAACTTCGAAAGAAAAATTGCCAAGGACTCCAAAGATAACCACAAGGCATTCTTTAGCTATGTCAAGAATCTAAATGGCAATTCTCAGATCTGCTCAGAATTAGTGCAGACTGGCAGAAAATACACTGAACTGACCAATATCGCCAACATCCTGGCAGACAGGTTCAGTGCAAACTTCACCCCCCTCTTGCCCCCAAAAGGCCCGATAACCATACCAGAAGAATGTAGTGCTGCTTAAATCACAGACACTCAGGTTAAAACAGCCCTTTCCAAAGCCAAAAACATAGCATCAGTGGAATGGGACAGTGTCCTAGGGTGCGTCCTATACAAGCTCAAAGATGAAATAACCCCTCACCTAAACACACTGTTCAAACTCAGCCTCTCCACAGACTACATGCCCATAGAGTGGCGCACAGCAAAGGATATTCCACTCCACAAAGGTGGAGCCACAACAAACCCAGTGAACTATCACCCTATAAGCCTGACTAGTTTGGTCTGCAAAGCTATGGAGAGCATCATCATGAATCTCATTAACAGAAACATTGGGAACCTCCAAACACTGGACCCTACCCAGTTCGGCTTTGTTTACAGCAGATCATGCCTCCTAAACCTGGTGGACTTCTTTGAGACAGTTA
Source organism: Protopterus annectens (assembly GCF_019279795.1). Lineage (NCBI taxonomy): Eukaryota > Metazoa > Chordata > Ceratodontiformes > Protopteridae > Protopterus > Protopterus annectens. The sequence continues at coordinate 77,265,861 of NC_056743.1, forward strand.
CTAAGGCTATAGATGAGGGAAAGGTGGTCCACACAGCCTACCTAGACATTGCAAAGGCCTTCAACACCATTCCCCATTCTGGTATTATAGACAAGCTCATCGGCCTGAAAATAAACCCTACATCATGAGATGGGTTGCTAACTGGCTCACGGACAGAACCCACATGGTAAGAGTTGTGGGAGCTAGGTCTGACTCTAAACCAGTTACAAGTGGCATTCCCCAGGGCTCAGTCCTAGGACCTCTCCTGTTTGGCATATACTTCTCAGAGATACAGGCAAGCACAGGAGGACTATGGCTGACTAAATTCACAGATGACTGCAAACTAGGGGCTATAATTGACTCTCCTGCTGACACAGACATCCTCCAAAAGGGTCTCACTGAGACAGTTACCTGGTGTCAAAACCATGGCCTCAAGCTTAATGCCAAAAAATGCATAGTTATCCCCTTTGGAAAACACAAAGTACCCACAAACTACCACATAGATGGTAGCCCCCTAAATACAGAAGACGTAATAAAGGATCTGGGGACCCAAGTAGATAGTAATCTCTCATTTGATAATCACATTGCCAAAATGGTTAGAAAATACTTCTATGTGGCCCACCTAAATCACAAAAGGGTTTGCATCCAGATCAAAAGAGATCATTGTGCCCCTCTACACATCACTCATCAGGCCCATCATAGGGTACAATGTCCCACTTGGGATGTACTTTACAAGACACCTGCAACAGCTGGAAGGACCATGGAAGGACCACAGAAGTACCTCACCAAGAGGATCACTGGCCTCAAACAGATGCCCTATGCAACTCGACTGAAGAAACTCCAGCTGTACTTGGTTGCATACTGCCTACTCAGAGGTGATCTCTGCCTGACATACAATGCCATGGCCAGCCCAGAATTGATGGACATGCGCCACCTAAAAAAAAACATATCCCCTTGAATCACATGTTCTAGGGATCTAAACCTCAGCACAACAATAAATAGGACATGCTGGAGGGATAGATTCCTGTCTCAGAGACTTCCCATGCTCTGGAACAAGATTCCAATCTACATTAGGCAGAGCTCCTCACTAACACTCTTCAAGAGAAACCTTGACGAGTAGATGGGAAATAGAAAGTTTACCCTGGGGATCACTTTAGTGGCTCTGCTGGACAGAGGCACAAGGAACTAATCTAAGGGGGCAGCAAAAGCCAACACATTCTGGCTAGGCTTATAAATGCTTTTGGGCAAATAGCCTAGTACCTATCTATGAACTTATGAACCTAAGGACAGTTGCAATTAAGTTGTGTATGGAGAGGGATGAGTATTACAAATAGTGACTTGGTTAATTGAGGTGTGATTGGTGGAAGGAGGGTGATTCTTGATTGAGGGAAGTTAGGGGAGTGTTTAGTGTTAGTATAAGCTAGGTGATGCAGGGGTGTGTGGGAATGGGGGTAGGGTAGGAGACTGGAGTGAGCCAGAGTGTAGCGAGGCTGAATGGAGCAAGCTGGACCCCTCACAGAAGAGTGCAAAGAAAAACAATCAATAAGACAAGTGGAAGCCATGGAGCTGTAAGGTAAGTGAAAGCAAGGAAGTGGTAGAGGCAGAAAGGTAGGAGTGTAATCAGTTGCAGAAACACTACTTTGATGGCCTTGGTTTGTATGTAAAACAGAGGAAGACAAATCTATCTAGGGACAAAATACACCGAGTAAATTGTACTAGCCTTACTTTATAGGAATTCAATGGGGAAACAGATTTATTTGGGACAAGATACAGCAAGTATATTGTTAGTTTTGCAACCTAGTGGCAAGAGACAAAGCTATAGTTGCCTGGGATGGGAGGGAGGGAGTCCTTGCAGGTGTGCATGCTGTTTAAAAAATAACCAGTGAAAGTAACAAATTTGCTATAAAAAGAAATGTAAGTAAATGTAAATATGTATATATATATAGATATATATATAAAGTTTATGGGGCTGTGCAGCAGTTTGCATTGTTACCTCACAACAAGAGGTTCTCCAGTTCGATTCTTGGCTGGGGTGCCTTCTGTGTGGAGTCTGCATGTCCTGTCTGCATTTGCGTTGGTTTCTTCCAGGTGCTCCGGTTTCCTCCTACATTCCAAAGACATGCTGTAGGTGAATTAGCCACTCTGAATTGGTCATAGATGAGTGTGTGTGTGTGTGTGTGTGTGTGTGTGTGTGTGTGTGTGTGTGTGTGTGTGTGTGTGTGTGTGTGTGTGTGTGTGTGTGTGTGTGTGTGTGTGTGTGTGTGTGTGTGTGTGTGTGTGTGTGTGTGTGTGTGTGTGTGTGTGTGTGTGCACGCGTGTGGGGTGTGCTCAACCCTATTTGTATACATTGGAGGTGGGTTGGGCACTGGACTAGCAACCCAACCCCATAAAAATGTATCACTATGGAAACGAGTGCTGCAAAGTTTCCTGCAGAGCACTCTTTGCCCAATGTGCTGATTAGAATGGGAACAGATGGAGGGATGAATGTATATATGTATATATATATATATATATATATATATATATATATATATATACATATACATACACACCTATATAAGGGGCTATGGAGCTTTTCCACCTGCAAAATATACTTTATAACTGATTTCAAATGCAAATTTAACAGGTGTTATGTATAATGAGCTTTTGACTTGTCCAGTTTGTTGATGTCAGATGCTACAATGATTTCTCATAGTGGGCCAACCTCTGTAATTATGTAATTGTGCAATGAACAGAGAATTTATTTAATGACACAGGAATACATACACTCTGAGTTGTTTTATTCATTCAGTAGTTCTAGAGAGCATTGCATGGCATGGTACTAAAGGCAAAATTAAGTTGCAATTAAAAGTTTTGGAATTATTTTTCTGCATTATATAACTTATAATCATTGGTGACTTTCGACAATTACATCTGAATTCTTTGACTAACACTCTAAAGTTGCAAGGCAGGGTAGGACTGAAGAAGCTGTTTGTCTAAATTTCATTAGGAGTTTGTTAATGCCACTGAAAGATTAATGTAGAGGTTGTGTTTGGCATGCATCACATGGTGTTAGCTAGTGTATAGTGAAGCATGTATAGTAGAACAAATAGTGAGTACACACTAAGGTAAAAGCAGTAGCCAAGTAGCTCGCTCAAGGTTTACTAATGGAGAAATGCTTCACTGAAGATGGTGATACATAAAATGGTGCAAAGAGGATGAAACAAAATACAGGCAAAGCTTGTGGAGTAGCTTGTAATACATTAACAAAAAATGTAATAATATGCAATAAGTGAATGCCAATACCTCTGCATGCAAGTTGATTCAGATTCTAGGTTTTCTTTATGTTGTGCATCCACTTATTGCTGTTGTAATGTGTTAACTTAAATTTAATGCAGATGTTTCCAGAATAATGTGCTTGGAAAAACTCTAGGTAAAAAAGCAAACTACACTTGGTAAAATGTATATTCAAATCATTTATTATTATTATTATTACTTTTTTTATAAGTATTCATGTTTTGATTACTTGGTAGTCCAGCTTGATTGTGAGCCCTTATTGGCAGATACTAGGGGGGTAAAACCCCAGACAATTTACAAAGCATGTTATGAAACAACGTAGAGAAACCTTATAGCAACATTCACAATACAGACTAAAATGGTATTTACATATTCAGTAGAGGGATGATTAGACTTGAAGCTAGTAAAACACTTTGCCATTAAGAAAAATTATAGTAGCTGGTGTGATAATGTGAGGTAGTGCCAGCTATGCCAGAGACAGTACATTTGTAACATATGCCAGCATAGCTAGCTTGAGATTTCTAAGGAATTTTTTATCATTTTATATCAAACTGGTTTGTACAGACGTCTATATTCAAAATCTATTTATAAAGTTGCTTGAATTTGTTATTCCTATTTTGGCAATTTGAAATTACTCAACAAAAATGAATAATGATGTTTTTTTCAAAAGGTAATAAAAAATTATACTTAAAATCAGAAGGAAAACCAGTGTCTATAATGGATTGGAAAATTTATACATTTAAATTTTTACATAGAGTTTTTTAACCCCTCATAAAGTTGCATTAATACATAAATCAGAAAAAAACAAACTTCTGGAAATGTAGTGAAGTCTTTGATGCTAATTGGTTCCACATGGTAATACATTATAAAATGGTGTCTTCCTTTTAGAAATAGTTCAGAAACTTTTCTCAAACATTATCGTCAGATAATTGTGTTATTACTGATAGGTTCCTAAGTTCATAGGTAGGTACTAGGCTATCTGCCCAAAAGCATTTATAAGCCTACCCAGAATGTGTTGGCTTTCGCCACCCCCTTAGATTAGTTCCCTGTGCCTCTGTCCAGCAGAGCCATTGAAGGGATCTCTGGGGTAAACTTTCTGTTTCCCATCCACCCATCAAGGTTTCTCTTGAAGAGGGTTAGCGAAGAGCTCTGCCTAATGTAGATTGGAATCTTGTTCCAGAACATGGGAAGTCTCTGGGACAGGTTCATAGGTTGGTACTAGTCTATTGGCCCTAGGGCCTATACAAGCTTAGCCATAACAATTCACTGGCTATTTCTTCCCACACTATTTACTTCCCTGGTCCCCTGTCTAGCAAGGTGACTGACGTGATCCCCGGGGTGAATTTCTTTTCTCCTATCCAATCATCAAGGTTCCTTTTGAAGAGGGCCAAGGAGGCACTCTGCTTGACATGTATGTGCAGTCTGTTCCAGAGTCTGGGGAGACTCTGGGTCAGGAACCTATCCCTCCAGCATGTTTTGTTTATTGTGATGACAATATTTAGATCCCTAGAGCTTGTGGCTCTGAGGGATTGGGATTTCTTTAACTGTAGCATGTCCAACAGCTCTGGGTTTGACATGGCATTGTATGTTAAGCAGAGATCGCCTCTGAGTAGATGATATGCAACAGAGTATAACTGGGATTTTTTAAGGTGGTCAGCATAGGGCATCTGCTTTAGGCCTGTGATACCTTTAGTGAGGTATTTCTGCGGCCTTTCCAGTTGTTGCAGATGTCTTGAGAGGTACATACCAAATGGGGCATTGTATTCTATAATGGGTATAATGATGAATGAGTACAGTGGGACAATGACCTCCTTTTTCTGGATGAAAAGCCCTTAGTGATGAGGTGTGCCACAGAAGGATTTCCTGACTGTTGTGACAATGTGGTTATTGAAGGTGAGACCACTGTCCACCTGTGTCCTTAAGTCTCTTATCACACTTTTGGTGTTTAGTGTACTGCCACCTATGTGGTAATTCATGGGTACATGTTTTTTCCCAAAGGGGATATCTATACATTTCTTGGCATTGAGCTTGAGCCCATGGTTTTGGCACCAAGCATCTGTTTCTGTAAGGCCTTTTTGTAGAGTATCCACATCATTTGGGGATTCAATAATGGCTCCCAGTTTGCAGTCATCTGCGAACTTTGTTAGCCAGAGTCCCTTGGTGTTGGCATGTACTTCAGAGAAGTAGATGAAAAACAAGAGCAGTCCCAGGACTGAACCCTGAGGTACTCCACTTATCACTTTTCTGGAGCTGGATTTGGAGTCAGCGACTTTTACAGTGTGGATTCTGTCAGTAAGCCAGTGGGCAACCCATCAAGTGATGTAGGGATTAATGCCCAGCTTAGTAAGTTTATATATGATTTCAAAGTGAGAGATGGTTTCAAAGGCCTTGGTGAGGTCCAAATAGGCTGTGTGGACTGCCTTACCCTCATCCACGGCTCTGGAGACTGATTTGAAGAAGTCGATCAGGTTCAGGAGATAGGCTCGGCCCTTTCATGAACCTAAACTGGGTGGGATCCAGTGTTTGAAGGTTGCCAATATCTTTGTTTATAAGTTCCATGATAATACGTTCCATGGCCTTACAGATCAGGCTCGTCAGACTGATGGGGCGGTAGTTCCCAGGATCCAAGTTGGATCCCCCCTTGTGGAGTGGGATAGCTGTAGCTGTGCACCACTCAGTGGGCACGAAACCTGAGGTGAAGGTATGATTAAACATGACACTTAGGTGAGGTGCCAATTCATTTTGTAGTTCATGTAGTACACAGCCCAGGATGTCATCTGGTCCCTTGGATGCTGTATTCTTTGCTTTGGAGAGTGCGTTTTTTACCCGTGTGGCCATTATTACCGGAATTTGGCAATATTCTGGTATTGAGATGGGCCGTTTAGGGGATGGGGGGGTAAAGTTGGGACTGAATTGATCTGCCAGGATATAGGCAATATCCTTGGGATCAGTATATTTAATGCCATTCTGTTGTAGCTCAGAGCAGATCTGAGCATTGCCATTTAGATTCTTGACATAGTTATAGAATGCCTTGTGGTTGTCTTTGAAATCTTTGGCAATTTTATTTTTGTAACTAGCTTTGGAGGATTTTACGAGGGATCTCAGCTTCTTACTGAGGCTGATAAGGGAATTTTTTCATTGTGGGATTTTCCTCTTTTCTGCAACAGTTTCTTCCTTTTGTTGTAAAGTTTATTTATGGCAGGGGACCACTAGATTGGCTTCCTTTTTTTGGAGGAGAGCATCTTGATTCTATTTGGGATGGCACGATTCCTGCATGAGTGGATGTGCTTGTACAGTGCCTTAGTGTAGGACTCAGCAGTCGAACTTACAGTTCCTGCCTGCATTAGTGTCATGAAGTTTGTCACTTCTGACTTGAGTAGCTTTCTAGAAGTAGATTCTTTGATTTTATTTAATGCCCTAATCCCCACTTCTATACCATCCTCACGAATACTTCTTTGGTCTGTTCTAGGAAAGTTTTAACTAAAAACTGGAAATGTAATTCTGCCCTTTATTTTACTGAATATGTATAGCTAAATCTGTATGTAAAAAAGAAATGTCACTCATAACTCATATCTTGGCCCAAACTAAGTGATTTAGTAGAAAAGTATTAATGTATATGTAAGAAACTTTTGTTATGGACTTTTGTAAATAGTTACTCTTTTCTTTTGTTTCAAATGTTTGAATTTTTTTGTTTGTTATTTTAAAATCAAAAAGTCTTCAAAACAAGAAAAAAGTCTGTTATTTGGGCTACATACTAGGCATAATGATTGTGAAACAATAGGCTGAAATTGTAGAAGAATGTCAAAACTGGACAAAGCTGAGCAATATTTGTTTATTTATTTTTCTTCGTTTACCAGGAAAGTCCGACTGGGCAGCACACATTTTCAGAGGCCAAGGGAGTAAAACTCCATTAGTTTGCATTGCATTATACCCAGTTCCAGTTAAACACAGACTAGTTACATTTCTAGTTACATTTATACACATACAGTAGTTACATTTATACATTCTAAGATTTTACAGAGGTGGAAGTTACTAATGTGAAAGCCCACATGCAACTTAGTGGATTGTACAGGCAGCAGTTATGTCTAAAAAATGTTTTGTCATTTCAGTGAGAGGTTGAGAGTATTCTGTTTAAGGAGACTATTTGGAGAGCATTGCATGGTAAACACAAAGCATATACATGACCAGGATTGGTTAAAATGTTGTTTAAGCAGTGGTTTAAAATTATTGGGCTTGTTGTAGAACTTTGTGTGGGGATACTATTCCAGAGTTTAGCAAAATACTGGGAGTAGAGTGAGTCTCTGGCAACATTATTTGACTTATTTATGAGTAGTAAAAAGTTGTTACTACTAGACTATTGCTAATAGAACAGAGTTCCCTTGCTGGATAGTAGAGCAGTAAAAAGCAAGTGAGCACTTTTTTGGGCCTAACTTAGTTTTGCCAGCACTGCTTGCTAAAGCTAAAGTGGGCTGCTAAATAAAATACTATGCTGAGAGCCCATAGTTACCCTGATATTTGTAAACTATTTCTAGTATATATCAATGCCTCAGAGGTAGGCATAGATTCTATATTGCCACAGGTTGAAAATGAAGGGAAACACTTCATTTGCTATATTAGCAGGAAGTTCAATAACAACAGAAAAGGCTTCTTGGCTATAACATGTGATTATTTATCTATTATGTGGGCCCTAACCATCCTGATATATTTTCAGGAGAAAATTAATTTTTATCACATATCATCTCTCCTTCAGTGGCTATTCCAACACAAGGGCACCAATGCAAAGCTATCTTGGTACGCACTAACTTCATGATAATGAGTTGACTAGGTCACAGCCACCTGAATGTAGCTGGTCAGTCCCGGTAATGCAGTCTAAATTATGAGTCTTATGCTGATGTGAGGTCATGTAGCATAGTGGAGGCTGGTCAAAATGATTAGGTGACACAGTGATGAAACAGGCAAGGAAGTTAAAGTTAATGAGGGACAGCTATGCACAAGGGTTTTAAATCCCTGTGCCCTGAGTTAAGGTAGATTTGATACCTCTGGGTCTAAGGACAGCCCTTCAAGAACTCTCAAGGTAGTTATTACACTAACAAAAATATAAATGGTTTGAGCACACTGGTCAGGAAAGTAGGTACTGGAAAATGACAAAGTCCAGTGTGTAGCAGAAGTGCTCCTTAATAAAAAACAATAAAACATGATAAAATCCACAGTAAAGCCACAGTAAATCCAAAGGAAACAAGTGAGATGAGCGCTTTCGCAACAAATGTTGCTCCATCAGATCTACCATGCACACAATCCACCATGATTTTATAAGATAGTAATTAAACACTTAATAGGTTCAATTACCTTAAAGCCCTAGATCTCAGTGCAGGCTTTAAGGGAACACTGCAGTTTAAACCCTTGCCTCTATTTGCAGCCAAGTTATATATCCATTGAATTTCTAAGCACTCAATGTGGGTCTTAACATCACCACCTCTTCCTGTTATTTTGCCAAGCTCCAAAACCAAAAATTTAAACACATGCTCATTCTCTACTTTTAATACATGCTTGGCAACAGCGTTTCTTTCATCCTTTCTATTGATGGCATATACATGTTCCCTGATACGATTTCTTAATTGTCTAGTGGTCATACCCACATAGTAGGAATCATATATTTCACATACTGCCAGGTATACTAAATTGTTGCTATTATAATTAGCAGATACATCAAAAGTATGCAAACGTTCATTCATAAGATGCATAAAAACAGTGTCAGTCCTAATATAACTACAGACATTGCATTCTCCGTATACATGAGTCCCTGATGTGGCTGTATTGACTTCACTGTTCAGTGAGAGAGATTTATAACACAGGTGATTCTTCAGAGAGACATTATTTTTATAAGTAAAACGTGGTTGTTCATCTAAGACCTCCTTGAACTTGGGGTCTGAGGTGAGAACTTTCCAATGTCTTTTAATTATATTACATACAGATTCCACATCAGTTGAATACGTAATAGACATCCTAAGGGTATCATTCCACTCAAGGTGCTCTGACATACCAACATTCTCTGTACTGTAGTAAGGTCTAGCTCTATCAAATCTATGTACAATCACATCATTCTGTGCTGTTCCAGCATCAAACTATGTTTACCCCCTTTGTTTATATTCATCAACCAGAGTATCGAAACGGACATGCACATCACTATCTCTATTATGTAACCTTGCTGACTTGTAAAACTGCCCATTCATAGCATTTATTTTAGTCTTCATGGGTTGCATACTCTTAGAGTGTAGCTTGTTGTTTACCTTGCAGGGTTTTTCAAATATTCTGTTGACTAAGCCACCTTGTACCCTCTGAACACTGACATCAAGATAGTCAGCATTAATATTCGATTCACTGTATGTGAACCTCACAAAATCTGTAGTGCTCTGTAAATAACCAACAAAGGACCTCAACTCCTGGGTGGTACCTCCCCACATAAGAAACACATCATCCACAAAACGATTGTGATATAAAATATTTTCCTTAAATAGGTTAAAATCATTAAAAACATACATGTACTCCCATTGAGCAAGCACCATGTTCACATAACTGTTTGTGCACATGGTGCTCATAACTACTCCCACTTTCTGAATAAAATATTTGTCATCAAACATGAAACAACATTTGTTGTGAATGTGCTCATCTCAATTGTTTTCTTTGGATTTACTGTGGATTTTATCATGTTTTATTATTTTTTATTAGAGTACTTCTGTTACATACTGGACTTCGTCATTTTCTAGTTTCTTACACTACAGAGAAGAAGAAGAAAGGAAATGTTTAGACTAGCCCTATGAGAGAAGGGATGTGAACTATTTAAAGGAAATGGAGAACAGTTTGCATTATCCTTGTCTGCAGGTCTACAAAAAAATAGATGTGGTATTGTTGTAAGGTCTGTGCAACTACTGTTCGTTTATTTTGCCAGGTGGAGTGCAAGAACCTTTCTGTAAAAGAATGCCACATCTGAAAACAAGAAAAGCACTACTTTTGACTTGAACTGGAACTATGAACAGCCTGCAGAGTAAATAACCTGTACAGAGAATGTGTTTATTTATTTATTTTATTTATTTATTTGCAGTTTGTTAACTGGGGGAAGTCCACTGGGCTGTACTGAGCCCATTTTCAGTGGAGGCCCAGAAAGAAAAGCTGCACAGTAATAAAAAATATTACAAATTACAAAAACAGTAGAATCTTAAACTGGAATTATGCAATTACAATAATGGATCATTAATGCATTGTAACAAGTATAGGCATTGAAAAGCAGAGGTTCAGGGAGGACCTCTGTACAGTACAGTTACAGTACTATCATACATAGACATTTTACAGATAAGTTTTAGAAATTAGCCATTAGTAAACATTGTTTTTTTATCAGCAGCTTTTTTTTTACTGGATACTAGATAGAAGTTAAGGCAAATATATTGAGTAATAAGGCAAGAATAAGAGTTAAGAAGTTTCATGGGGGTGGGGGCTTAGTACAGGATTGGGAGTAAGAACAGTTCCAAGTAGCAGAGAGGTAAGAGTGTTGAGAAGATTTAACATTGATAGGGTCATGGATAGTTCTCAGGGATAATGGGAGAGCATTCCACTTTTTGGCTAGGGAGAAAGAGAAGATAAGTTGTCCAGGAGGATGTTAGGCTTCTACACCAGGAGTAAATTTTTGTTTTCAGATCTAAGTGGCCTATTACAGGTGAAGATGGAATTAAGGAATGGGCGATCAGAGGGTTTAAAGATGAGTTGGTGAGAGGTAGTAAGTTGTAAGTATTCAAGGTAACTTTGTAGTTCCAGCCAATTTAGTGAGCAAAATGCATTAGAGTGGTGGGAGGAATATTTGGAATTTGTTACTAATTTGGATATCTTGTTCTAGCAGACTTCCAGCTTGGCTTTTAGGGAGACTTGGAGGTTGATAACTAGAGGGGAACCATACATGTGAAAGGGGAGAATGTAGGTAGATGCAAGTGTTTTCCTAGAGGAGTGGGTTAGGTATTGATTGTGTCTATAAAGCAATCCAAGTTTTTGATGTTTTTTTTTTTAATATTTTTTGCACATGGATATCAAATTTTAGTAGTTCATCTATGACTACTCCGAGTAGTTTAGTATGGGGGATGATTTCTATTAGAGATTTATTTTAGCTATAGATTTTGAAAGTATCTTTGTATAATATGGTAGATTTGGATGAGTTGAAAATCATGATTTTAATTTTGTTTGGGTTTAGTGCTAAGTGTTTGCTGACAAAAAAGAGAGGCAGAATCAGCAAGTCCAACAAACAAACTGTTTAATGGTAAGTTTGTTGGACTTGCTGATTCTACCTTTCTTTTTTGTTTTTTTACAAGTTTTTCTAGTTGTGTATTTGTTTTACACTAAGTGGTTGCTGAACATCCAGAATTTAGTGTTGGAGAAGATGGTTTGTGTTTTGAGTAATAGATCAGAAATTGAGACAGCTGAGCAGATGACTGTTGAATCACCAGTGTACTAAATTACATCCATATCAGAGATAGCAGTTTGGAAGTTATTGATAAAGATATGAATATAAGCTGGGCACAAACAAAATTTATTTTGAATGCAAACTAAACTGTTTGGCATGAGATGCATTTTCCTGGGTTTTTTTTGCACTTTATTTATTGTACATAATCACGAGTTTCAACCTGGAAAACTGTTTCCTGTGATTACTAACAATATACTACAGTATACATACAAAAAGACATTGTGTAGCTCTTTCAAAGATGTAATTCAAATTTATAAATGTAATACATTTTGTAAGCAGCTAATGACACAGCAATTGAATTATTGCATTTGGTAGTACGTGTTTGCTGTTTTTTTAGTGCTGATATCAGAATCCCTGTTTTGTCCTTTAGTTTTAGTACACTACATACTATAGCTATGGTATATTCAAGTATGTTGTTTTGTCTCTGTGGTCCTATTATTTCTAACTGATATTTTTTTTCAGGAAATTTCACTCTATGGCATTGATTTTTTTTCATTCACTGTTTATTCCCTTGTCTAAATCTAGATCAGTAGCAACTTGACCTGGTTGTGTAATTAGAAACTGCAATGGTATAGTATAAGCTAAGAATCTGTGCCCAGCTTTTATTCGTATAACATTGCTAATATATTAGGAATTATACTGTGAAAGCATAAACTGTAAAACCTCAACAATTCCACTGTTGTTTAAAAGGGAAAGATACTGCACAGAATTTGTCTCTGATAACCTGGTTTCTGTGTCTGTCCATGGAATAATTATCATCACGAGAGGTTTCACAGTAATTAACTCTGGATACAATATCCAGTACTCTCTAAACTGCCTGTCTTTGCATGATTGATCCTAAATTAACCAATATGGAAAGAAATCTCAGTGATTAAAGAGGGAAAACACAATGCCATAGAGTGAAATTGCCTGAAAAAATTTATCAATTAAAAATAATAGGACCACAGAGACCAAACAACATGGTTTTCTTGAACACAGCCTCTACTGCTTTGGAAGATGTCTGAAACCTGTTTCATTTCTGAAAATACTTTGCTGCTTGATGGCTTTTTTAAAACCATTTGCATTTCACTGTCATGTCAAAAATAATGATGCATCCCACTGCCTGACAGTGAATAAAATCAGAAAGTAAACAAGACCAGTAGATATATACAGACAATAAACTGCTAGAGTCATTTAAGCATGCTTTAGAATCCGTATAGTGAGACAGTTACACATCATCTAACATTTTAATTATATAGTGCTACCTAACAATATATGGTAGTAGGCTTGGGGCTTCTGTTAACATATTATTTCTGCACGAGGTGAGGCTGCATCTACATAAGGAAAAACGCAGTCAGGCTTGAAATTTAGTAATGGGAAGTAAAACTTTTTAGACCACATAAAACAGTAAAAGTGCAAGCTCTGCCTGCTGCAGATGTGTTACTCTCTGTTCTTTTAAGCCACGTAGTCCTCTTTACACTAGTGATATAAATGCAAAACACAAGTTATAATAACACAAGAGAATTTGCAGTTCAGCGTTTGCACCATCATATTCCTAACTGTTTATCTGTTTCCTTTAACTACATGTATCAGGGATGGGAAATTACATTCAGACCAACAAGGCTGAGCAAGATTCCCCAAATCCATTTCATTGAAAGTTCTGAATGAATTAAAGCACCCCAAATAAATTATTATGATTTGAGACACACAGGAATTCTTTCACAAGAGAAAGATGAGATGGGAATGAATAGTCAATAATTTCTGATCAGCTTCTGTATTTATTCAACAAGGTCACGGAACTGGGAGGGGAGGGGGTATGGAAATTTATACAACACCATATCAACTGTTTGGCTCTGTCATTATGTAAAGTATAATGCCTTAATGATAATGTCTTTTGTAACTTTTGTATTTTTTTCACAGTTGCTTTACTGAGCCTACTTAATTAGAGTAGAACATAAAAAACATTTTAAAAGGAGAAGCAGTTAGATAGGGAACATAAGAAATTGAAACAGCTGTCCTCTTTTCTCAGCAGTGATGTTTTACCCATTTATCTTACTATCTGGATTTAATTATCTATAAATATGTAATATTGCCAGTGTTTCTGGGGTGTTAACATCATTTTATTATTGCACTGACATAACTAGTAAAGTAGGGATTAAATGTTTCATAGCAGTGATACTAATATTCTGTTGACTTCCAATTCTGAGAGACCTACTTTTCTGGGTAAAAAAAGTACAGAAAATGTTGATACATGGAGTGTGCTCCAAAGAATAATGGTTGCTTTTGAACCTCTGTAGGGATCTGCTATGGGATCAGATCTTAGACAGGTCTGTTAACTTGTTCTCTAAAAGTTTATCAGAAAAAAAAAAGTTTTATTCTCTTTAGATATTGTAAAGGTCGCCCTAGAGATGTATGGTGGTGCTATGTTTAGTTGTCTACCAATCAGTTCCAACATTTGATGTTTAGGCTTAATCGCTGGGCATTATCTGAATTTTATATTTTCTCCCCATGAATTTGGGCCTTTTTCCAGTTACAGTGGTTTCCTTCCACCTATCTCCATGCTATGCTGGTTACATGCGACATAACATTGTCCCTGTATATTTCCTTTGCTCTTGAAAAAGGAAAGAGATGGCCCAGTTCACTTACTGAGTTAACAAATAAATAAACTTTATAGAAATGAAATAACTAAAAATGGAAGCATCAAATGTTTAACAAGATTACAGGAATAATTGACAGTTTTTAAGCATTATGTAATACAAATGCAATTTGAATCAAAATGTACAGAATGAAGCCACTACCAACAGCAAAGGGAGAAGATCGGCTAATAGCATTGTACTGAGTTGAACAGTGATGAAGTAAAGAAGGTTTAGCAACCCATGTCAGGGATACTCATGTCACTTGGACTCCCTGGGATACAGCCCAGGAGAACAGGTATGGTACAGATGCTTTTACTGACAGATATGCATCCATAGTGAGGGCAAGTATGGTAGCATGCATTTGCTATGCCTTTTCTTTCATTTGTTGCAATGTTAACATGCGCTGCTTGTTCATTATCATGGTTAGTTGCAATGTTAACATGCGCTGCTTGTTCATTATCATGGTTAGTTGCAATGTTAACATGCGCTGCTTGTTCATTATCATGGTTAATAGCAATGTTAACATGCACTGCTTGTTCATTATCATGGTTAGTATGCAATGTTAACATGCTCTGCTTGTTCATTATCATGGTTAGTATGCAATATTTAACATTGTGTGTATTTTTAGAGATTAAGAAAAGAGGGATTAAACTGATCAGTCACATCATGAAGTTATGGGAAAGAGTAGTGGAAGCTAGGTTAAGAAGGGAGGTGATTATTAGTGATCAGCAGTATGGTTTCATGCCAGGAAAGAGCACTACAGATGTGATGTTTGCTCCAAGAGTGTTGATGGAGAAGTACAGAAAAGGTCAGAAGGAGTTGCATTGTGTCTTTGTGGATTTAGAGAAAGCATATGACAGAGTGCCTAGAGAGGAGTTGTGGTATTGTATGAGGAAGTTGGGGGTGTCAGAGAAGTATGTAAGAGTGGTACAGGATATGTACAAGGATAGTGTGACAGCAGTGAGGTCTGCGGTGGGAGTGACGGATGCGTTTAACATGGAGGTGGGATTA
This sequence comes from Protopterus annectens, assembly GCF_019279795.1. Classification (NCBI taxonomy): domain Eukaryota; kingdom Metazoa; phylum Chordata; order Ceratodontiformes; family Protopteridae; genus Protopterus; species Protopterus annectens. Next base: position 77,281,245 of record NC_056743.1, read on the forward strand.
CATCATGGATCAGCTCTGAGCCCTTTCTTATTTGCAATGGTGATGGACAGGTTGACAGACGAGATCAGACAGGAGACCCCGTTGACTATGATGTTTGCAGATGACATTGTGATCTGTAGTGAGAGTAGGGAACAGGTGGAGGAGACCCTGGAGAGGTGGAGATATGCTCTAGAGAGAAGAGGAATGAAGGTCAGCAGGACTAAGACAAAATATATGTGTGTGAATGAGAGGGAGGACAGAGGAATGGTGAGGATGCAGGGAGTAGAGGTGGTGAAGGTGAATGAGTTTAAGTACTTGGGATCAACAGTTCAGAGTAATGGTGAGTGTGGAAGAGAGGTGAAGAAGAGAGTACAGGCAGGATAGAGTGGGTGGAGAAGAGTGTCAGGAGTGATTTGTGACAGACGAGTTCAGTAAGAGTGAAAGGGAAGGTATACAAGAGGGTAGTGAGACCAGCTATGGTATACGGGTTGGAGACAGTGGCATTGACAAAAAGGCAGGAGTCAGAGGTTGACGTGGCAGAGTTGAAGATGTTAACATTTGCACTGGGTGTGATGAGGATGGACAGGATTAGGAATAAGTATATTAGAGGGTCAGCCTAGGTTGGAAGGTTTGGATACAAAGCCAGAGAGGCACGATTATGTTGGTTTGGACATGTGCTGAGGAGGGATGCAGAGTATATTGGGAAAAAGATGCTAAGGATGAAGCTACCAGGTAACAGGAAAAGAGGAAGGCCTAAGATGAGGTTTATGGATGTGGTGAGAGAGGACATGCCGGCAGTTGGTGTGACAGAGCAAGATGGAGAGGACAGGAAGAAATGGAAACATTTGATCTGCTGTGGCGACACCTAACAGGAGCAGCTGAAAGAAGAAGAAGAAGAAGAAGAAGAAGAAAAGGAGAGCTGCAAGATGGGCAGGAAATTTTGCAGATGAATATGATGGTGCTGCATATAACATGCATAAAGAAAGAGAACAATTATATGTTGTTCATGGTTTAAGTATGTATTCCTTGGTGTTATGAATCCTTTGACATGGGCTACTCTCTACATCTAGAGAGTCATGTGAGCACTGGCAAAAGGCTATATTGCACTATCAGGCAGTTGTACTATTATCTTGCATTTAGTTCAGAGACTTAAGGATAAAAACTGTTAATGAGCTGCTTCCTGTAACTCTGGGTTTGATCTCCACGGCCTTCATTTTCTAGATGTAATACTGACCAAGTGATGTGTCCAGACATTTTTCTAGTGTAATTTGGAAACTGGGTTGGACTGCATTTCCAGTAACTACCTCTGACCCTACCTGATATCTCCTAATTGTGACCCGGCATTAAGTTGTCCTATTATATTTGAAGCAATCCTGGTAATGTTCACAGTACTGCCCACTAACCATGAAGATTACAGTCCTCTTGTGTTGCATCTGCTAACAAGAATATTGCAGTGTTTACTAATATTTCATTGTGAATTTCACCTTCTTTCGGGGCATTCATACTGGAAGGTAGCAAAGTAGACCGATGACTTGCTAACTAATTAAAATTATGCACTGGGTTGTATGGTAGGTTTCCTACTAAATAATCACCAGTTGTTTTACTTTTCTTAGTTAGGACTTTTGGCAGGTACTTCCTGGGGGGGTCTATATCACATAGGCGAAGTTTTATAACTTCGAACACAAAATGTACAAACCATTCCATTCAAAATTCCAAAACTTCGCCTATGAATAAAAAAAAAAAAAAAAAAAGAAGGAAAAACAAAATAAACTGTTGTAAGCAGGGGGACAAGCCCCCCTGCACCCCCCTCACTCCCTGCTACTTAAATATACCAACTCCGAGATCGCACCTCATTCAACAGAATAGAAACCTCCCCTTAGAGAGATTTCCATTGAAACGCTCGAACTTGTACATGTTCGAACTTATGGTCTCAACCATATAAGGTTCGAACTTGTACAAGTTCGATTATGTGATAGGAACCCACTTCCTGGCATTGACAGACTTATTTCCGTTGTCTGAGATACATCTTATCTTGCATTGTAATGGATGGTTTGCTGTAGTCTTTGTAAGAGTCATAACATGCACTTTCTGTTTCAGTATTTCATCCCTTGTGCTCCCAGGTGGAGTACTTTGCAGCTTTTAATTATCTATAAGGGGCCATCCTTAACAAAACAAAGCAGAAATACATCTTCACCAAAGCAATTTAGTGTGGTAATTTATATGCTAAGGAGCAACTCCAAACTCCACAATATTTCTAATTCAGTTTGCAGCAGATGGTATAACACTCTTTTTAACAATACTTATGAGTTAACAAGAGGCAGACTTTCTATTATATATTATGCGACCATTCAAGAATTACTAAATGCCTTTGTCAAATAATGCGGGACATTCAGCAAACAACTGTTACCTGCTTCTCTCCAAGAAACAATCCACTTAATGACAACACAAGGACCAAAAGGGCCTCTTAATTTGACCAATTCTCTCTCAAGTACCATCTGCCTTCATCTACCATCTATCATTTACAGCTACTGCCAACGGGTCTATATTATATGAGCGAAAGTTCATATGAACGAATGCTCTTATGAACGAAAGTGCTGGACATAGAACCTTATATTGTGGGGGGCTGCGCCCCCCACATCCCCCGTTAAATATATATTCCAACTCCGAGATCGCACTACAGTGAGGAAAGGGCAAATATTACTATCTTCACTGTACTGCGACCCCAGAAAAAGCATTTCGATGCCTGGCATTTTCGCTCATTAGAGCGTTCCTTCATATGAACTTTTGTTCATATAATATAGACCCACTACCAACTACCCAACAACACAAATGATAGTGATTCAGGAAATTAAAATTACAAAATGACATTATTTTTTCAGGGCATAAGCCATACTGCACCCCCTGATATGGGGGCTTTGCTGCCATGACCCCATTCTTCATATATATTAACTATAGGGCCTCACCAACATAGACAGAGTGTGTGTTGAAACTGGGGATGAGTATTCATCTCTGCTCTGACATGAATGCACTTCAAACATCCCTTCTGGTATTCTGTCCTTATTTAATTTTTGGTTACTGGTTACAGTGTACGTTGTCTTTTTTTTTTGTTTTATGAATACACAAACTGATATTCAGCTGTGACCTATACGTGTGTGAGTAGCTCATATACAATTAGGTCAAACATCATTCTTTCTCTACCTGCTGCAAAAAGCAGATATGCTTTATTCCTTACATTTCATTGCTTTCACATAACTGGATGTTATATTAAAAAGAGAAACTAACCAGTGATCTGATAATTTATTCTCCCTCTGGCAGCTTTCTCTCTGCATCCCAATGACTGCCATACAGCTTTATAGCATCCTATGGTAATTTAATGAAATTACTTGAAACCTTATTCTTGTCTCTCTTCCCTCACCATATTATCTTCCTTTGTTTGAGGATGCCAAATGGATAATTTTACAGAAGTTTTCCACTGTCTATAAACTGGTTCAGAGTTGTGGGATGGAATATTGGTTAAGATGTTTACCTCACAGACATGAGGTACAGAGTTTGATAGTTTCTTTTCAGTTGGAAAATCTGTCTTTGACTTAAAATGGCCTCCAAGGGCATATAGCCTAGTATTAACCTATGAGCCTATAGTGGGTTCCTCATTGCTACATCCATGCTAATAGTTCATATCAGATGGGACCATCCATTTATTTCTTTAAAACAACAGTAGGAAGCTGTTTTGGAGTCATGCTGACAGGTTTTAACGGCATATTTATAGCAACTAACGTTTTCTATTTATCATCTAATGAAGTATCTTGGTCCCATGTCACATGTCCCAGAATCCTTGCGCTATTCATTTTGTTTCTACTTTCTCTTCCCTTCTCTAAGACTGCTTACATAATTCAAAATGTAAACTTTTGCAGATTAAGTGCCTAAGAATTTTATCTCTTATGACTTCTGTGATAATTCTATGATTGCTTTCAGTCATAAACAACACTATTGTAATGGCATTACAGCAAGATTTACATTTTATCTTATTTCTTTTTTATTTGCATTTTATTTTCTAAACTTGCAATATTTCTAATCAGGGATCTTCCACTTTTGACTATTGTGGACCACTGAATTTGTCTTTTTTATTGTAACCTGTCCCATGAGCTGTTTTTGCTGGTGATCTCCCTGTTTTTGCTGCTTGACGTTTTTCACTCTCATTTAGCGCGCCCTCTATTTTCACGTAGCTCACCGCACTGGCACCATACTATGATTATCCGTCCATTTTGTGACAGCACCTTCTGTACCTGCTTGCATCAGTGTTGCCATATATTTTGTGATGTCTCCCATGCAACACTCTATCTTGCTCAGTGATATGATTTTACTGGATATGTGTAAAATACAGAAATATTTTAAATAGCACCTTCATTCTGTTTAGTTTACCTGTTTGTATATTCCTCTAGATTTAAGACAACTACCCTAATGGAGAATGGTGAAGTGAGTTATTTGCACTGAGAGAGAATCTCTCTCCTTGGCACACATGAGTCCTCTAACACCCCCCCCTCTCCACATAGACCACATTAATATTTATTAGTGTAAGACATGCAGATTTTAAGGAACACCTCAGGAGACCTGCTCTTATACTTACAGCCCTCTCCTCTTCCTCCCCAATACTCATATACTGACAACCCTTTTCTCTTACCCCCCCCAACGCTCAGACTTGTGAGAGATGCACTTATATATCCAAATTGAAAGCCACGCACTCTCCAGCCAAGACCGGAATAGCTGGTCAAGAGGAGAAGGTCAATACTTGCACCACACCACATGGAACACATAGCCCTCCAGAACACACAACAGCATTGCCTTCACATAAAAACACAAACCACACACCCACCTTTCATAGTTTCATAGTTTAGTACTAGGCTATCTGCTCTGGGGCATTTGTAAGCCTAGCCATAGTGATGTGGCTTTTGCCACCCCATGAAATGGTACAAAAATGTACAGAATAAATTTAGAATACTTGCCTCTGCCTAGTAGTGACACAGTGAAGGTCCCCTTATATAATAGAATTAGTTTACTGTGCCCCTGTCTAGCAGAGACACAGATGTGACCCCTGGGGTAAATTTACGATCTCCCATCTACTCATCAAGATTTCTCTTGAAGAGAGTCAGTGAGGGGCTCTGCCTAGCATGAACTGGGATTTTGTTCCAAAGCATGGGAAGCCTCTGGGTTATGAATCTATCCCTCCAGCATGTCCTATTCATACTTGTGCCAAGGTTTAAGTCTTTAGCTCTTGTGGTCCTGATGGATTTGGATTTTTTGAGGTGGAGCATGTCCATCAGATCCTGATTGGACATGGCCTTGTACGTCAGGCAGAGATCACCTCTGAGCAGGTGGTATGCTACTGAATAGAGCTGAAGTTTCTTTAGTCTGGCAGAATAAGACATATGTTGGAGACCCTTGATCCTCTTGGTGAGGTACATTTGTGGTCTCTCCAGCTGTTGCAAATGCCGGGTGAGGTACATACCAAATGGGGCTTTGTACTCAATCATGGGTCTGATGAGGGAGGAGTATAGGGGTACAATGACATCCTTGGATCTGGATGTGAATCCCTTCATGATGAGGTGTGCAAGGTAGAATGTTTTTCTAACCACTTTGGCAACGTGGGTGTCAAATGAGAGGTCACTGTCGACTTGGGTCCCTAGGTCTCTGATTACTTTTTCCATACTCAGTGGGTTGCTGTCTATGTGATAATTTGTGGGTACTTTGTTTTTCCCAAAGGGGATGACTATACATTTTTTAGCATTTAGTTTAAGGCCGTGACTCCAGCACCAGTTGTCCGTTTCTGTGAGGCCTTTTTGTAGGATGTATGTGTCCACTGGTGTATCTACTATGGCGCCTAGTTTGCAGTCATCTGCGAACTTTGTCAGCCACAACCCTCCCATGTTTGCTTTAACATCTGAGAAATAAATGCCGAACAAGAGGGGTCCCAGGACAGATGCCTGTGGGACACCACTTGTGACTGGCTTAGAGTCTGACATTGCTCCAGCGATTTTAACTTTATGGGTTCTGTCCTTTAGCCAGTTTGCAACCCATCTAGTGACATAAGGGTTTACGTTTAAGCTGTTGAGCTTGTCTATGATGCCTGAGTGGGGTATTGTGTCGAAGGCCTTAGCCAAGTCCAGGTAGGCTGTATGGACTGCTTTGCCCTCATCAATGGCTCTAGTGACTGTTTCGAAAAAGTCAACCAGGTTCAAAAGGCAGGATCTGCCCTTTACAAAGCTGAACTGGGTGGGGTCAAGTGTCTGTAGGTCCCCTATGTCTCTGTTTATGAGTTCCATAATGATTCTTTCCATAGCTTTGCAGACCAGGCTGGTTAAGCTTATGGGGCAGTAGTTCCCTGGGTCTGTAGAGGTACCCCCTTTGTGGAGTGGGACCACTGTTGCTGTATGCCAGTGTTCAGGTACATATCCTGTCATAAGGCTAAGGTTAAATAACATTTTTATGTGTGGGTTTAGCTCCTCTTGGAGTTCACGTAGCACGCAACCCGGGATACCATCATGTCCCATCGATGCTGTGTTTTTAGCTTTGTTGAGGGCAGTTCTCACTTGGATATCTGAAATGACAGGGAGATTACATTCAGCTGGGATAAGTATTACTTCTTTTGGGGGTGAGGGAGGAGAGAAATTTGCACTCAACCTGTCAGCCAGAATGTTTGCAATATCTGTGGGTTCAGTGTATTTTTTGTTGTTGTGAACTAACTCTGAGCATATCTGAGGGTTTCTGCCCAGGTTTCTAACATAGCTGAAGAAGACTTTGTGGTTATCTTTAGTGTCCTTAGCGATTTTTCTCTCAAAGTTGGCCTTGGATGTTTTTATGAGAGAACGTAGTTTTCTGCTAATGTTGATCAGAGATGTCTTCCCTTTATGGGATTTTGCTCTGATGTGCATTAGCTTCCTTCTTTTGTTATACAATTTGTTAATGGTTGAGGTCCACCAGACAGGACGCTTGCCTTTGGTGGAGAGGGACTTTGATTTATTTGGGATTGCATGATCCATGCATTCTTGGAGATGTCCATAGAAAGCATTTGTGAAGGATTCGGCATTGTGGGATGTGGTATCCACTGGCCCAGTGGACTTAAAGGATACCATCTCAGTCTTTAGAAGAGTGAAGTCTGCTTTTGAGAAGTTTTTCACTGTGGTCTTTTGTGCTGGGGGTGGAGGTGGGATATGTATATCCAGGGTGATTAGTTTGTGGTCAGATCTCACTAGTGAGGGGTATACCTCCGGTGTGGAGCATTTTGTCCCCATGTTTGTGATGATCAGGTCTAGTATATTATCCCCCCTAGTGGGAGAGGTGACTAGTTGTTCCAGTGCATTTGAATTTATTAATTCCAGGAACCTTTGGGCTAGGGTGTTAGGGCTAGAATAATGTACCCAATCTATGTTTGGGTAGTTGAAGTCTCCCAGTATGATGGTATTTTGTGATACATTCATATCCTCCAATGTCTTCAGGAAGGCTGAGTGGGGTTCCTGAGATTGGGATGGTGGTCTGTAACATGCTACCAGTTGTATAGCAGTTTTGCCTATGGTTAGTTGCACCTGTATGGTCTCTGATGCTTCATGTGTTGCTACTAACCTGGAGGTGTGGGTGTCCTTGATGAATATGGACACTCCCCCTCCCTTTGTGGTTCGGCCCAGGTTTTGGGGTCAAAAAGCATGATACAAGGTATAGCCTGGTAGTGCTGGGGTGCTCTCAGGAGCCATGAACCAGGTTTCAGTTACTGCACAGACGTCGATGTTCTCCATGCTGAGGAGTGCATCGAGTGACTGCATCTTGTGATTTAGACTTCTGGCATTGAGCAGCATTACCCTTAGCTTTTTTCCATTTTTGTTTTCTAAGGAGGTGGGTTTGTCTTTTGAGCCTTGCCTAAAAAAGGCACTATGGGGGTGGCAAGAGCCTTAGCCAATATCCGGAAGCCCAGTGGTGACAGGTGTAAGCCATCCCTTGCGAAGCAGCATGGCTTGTCCAACATGTCATCCCAGGCAGACAGACATTGGATCCCCTTAGAATGACACCAGTACTTGAGCCAATTATTAAAGCTGATCATCTTGTCTTTGTATTGTGGCATCATTCTTGGTGAGGGCAAGATGCTGCTCAGGGTCATGGTCATACCAGCCTGGGCTACATAATCGAAGAGCTCCTCTATATCTCTTTTCATGTAGTCCAGTGAGGTACGTCTCAGGTCATTCATGCCAGTATGGACAATGACGGAGTCATATTTGTACTTGCTTTGGAGTGACCTGAGTGCGTGTGTTATGTGGCGGATCCTAGCTCCCGATAGGCAGCTCACAGTCACCCTCTCCTTGTTCAGCCTGGTCAGCGGGACATCAGTGTGTCTGACTATAGAGTCACCTATTACTAGTGTATCAGGCATGGTGTTTGGCCTTAAGGGCTGTGATTGATTGACACACTGATTTATTGAAGTATGTGTTGCATGTGTTTTGTTTTGAGGTGGTGGATTTTTGGATGTCTGCTTTGGGAGCCTCTGTTGTTTTGGTAAGTGTCTTTGTGTTTTTATGTGTTTGGTTTGCAGTTGTGGTAGGTCTATGTGGGACTGGGTTTGTTGTGTTTGTGGTTACCATCTCCTCCTGTCTGGTCATGCCAGCCCTGAGTTGAGAGAGTTCAGCCTCCAGTTTGGCTATATAGTTGCATCTCTCACATGTATTTGTGTTTGTTGGGAGGAAGAGAGGGTTGTCTGTGTACATGAGACAATTGTAGCATTGTCTCAGATGATACCCAGATTAACCAGCTGAACTGGAGAGGACGCCAGTAATCTACCACTCGACATGCTAGAACAGTGTAAGGGAGTGCTGTGCCTTTAAGGGAAGTGGATATTCACAGGGGTGGTAGGTGCATTTAGTGCTTTACTTAGTACGAGAGTGCTTACTTAGTAGAGAAGTTTTGAGAACTAGTGCTAGGCTTATAATATAGTGAGTAGTCTGATTATACTAAGAGTAGAGCTTCCTTAAGGGAAAATTTGAAGAGCAGACTTGGCAGAGCCAGAAGAAGTTTAACTGCCGCACAACTGCGCAAAAATGCCCAGAGGCGGATTTTAAACAGGGAACTACAAAAGAGCTAGAAATGGTCCAAAACAACCAATTACTACAGCTCTTGTGCTGAGGTCACTTCCTACAGGGACAGGTAGGCTGCTCAAGGCTCCTCACTCCCACTGGTGAGCAAAGAAACTTCCTTCTATCCAAGTAAGGTAATGGACAACACAGGAAGTACACCACAGCCCAGAATACAGCAATGCCTGTAAACTGGTCTAAACTAGTCGAGGAGAGGCAGGAAAACAAGGATTATTTTTTTGTTTTTTTGATAGAAACACACAGAAAATGCAGAAACAGTGATAAATCAGTTACACAGGCTAGCACACTTTAGTGGGCAGCCTCAACAGTTAAATTAAACAAACAAACAAACGTTAGATCAAATTCGACTAAAAAGTAACTTTAAGTGCAGATTTTAAAATAATGCAGCAAACAGCTAAAAAAACAGTTTAAGCCTGTTCAGGGTAAGCTACAGAAGCTATTCCAAGTAAAAAAAAACAGCAAAGATACTTAAATCCAGAAAGTAGTCGCTTTTCTGAGTTCTCTGTAGCTAGGACCACTCTGCAGGACCATGAGGAGCTTGTCTGAGTGGAGGCTCTCAATAAAAATCTAACCAAACAGCAGAGACCTCCAAGGCAGAAATGCACTTGACCACCATAACACAACACTAATCATGAGACACATAACTCTCCTAAACAGTGTGCCACTCAACCAAAGCCCCTGAGGCAAAACAGCATGCACAACACACTAGTCATAGGTGACTTGATAGTGAGGCACACTGATGTCCCACTCACTAGGTTGAATAAGGAGAAAGTAACAGTCAGCTGCCTGTCAGGTGCCAGGATTTGTCACATAATGCACGCACCCAGGTCCCTCAACAACAGGTACAAATATGACTCTGTCATTGTAGATGCGGGTGTGAATGACCTGAGATGTACCTCCCTGGACTACATGAAAAGAGACATGGAGGAGATCTTGGATTATGTAGCCCAGGTGGGTATGACCCTAGCCCTGAGCAGTATCCTAACATCACCCAGAATTATACCACAGTGTAAGCAGAAAATGATTGATTTCAACAAATGGCTAAGTTTCTGGTGTCATTCTAAGGGGATTCAGTATCTGTCAGCCTGGGATGACATGATTGACAGACCTCAATGCTTTACCAGAGATGGCCTGCATCTGTCACCCCTGGGGTTCTGGATACTGGCCAAGGCTCTTGCCACCCCTATAGTGCCTTTTTTAGGCAGTATTCTAAAGAACAAATTACCACTGTAACAGCTACAAGCAAATGCACTTTGAGGGTCATGCTGGTCAAAGCTAGAAGTCTCAATCTCAAAATGCATGTGCTCAAAGTACTCCTTAAAATGGAGGAACATCGACATTTGTGCTGCAACAGAGACCTAGTTCAAGGCAGCAGAAAGCACCCCTGCACTACCAGGCTACAACTCGTTCCACACCTTTTGGCCCCAGAACTTGGACCGAAGATCCAAAGGCAGTGGTGTCTCCATATTCATAAAGGATGCACGCACCTCCAGACTGGTAGCCCAACATAACGAATCTGAGGTACTTCAGGTGCAGCTAACATTGGGTAAGACAATGATTCAGGTCATAGCCTGCTATAGGTCCCCAACCATGTCCCAAGATTCACATTCCACATTCCTAAGCTACCTGGAGAATATTAGGGTCCAACCTAACACTCTCATACTGGGCAACTTCAACTACTCCTCCATTAATTGTGAAAACTACTTATGCATCAATGCACTTGCCCAACGGTTTCTGGAATTCATTAATTCTAATGCCCTGGACCAGCTCGTTTTTACCCCTACCAGAGGTAGCAACATCCTTGACCTGGTCATTACTAACATGGGCGACTGTTGCTCCACACCGATAGTCAACTCCTTCCTGGTTAGATCTGATCACAATCTAATCACTTTGGAAATGCCCATCCCACCCACCCTCCCCCCAACAAAGATAACTACCATGAAAAACTTCCACAAAGCTAACTTTGGGCTCCTAAAAACAGAGGTGGCTAACTTCACGGCACCCATGCAAATGGACAATAGTTGCATGACTGCCATAACATACACCAATGCATGGATCTAGCCATACCCAATAGAACTAAGCCACTCCTCAAATAAAAAAGGAAGCCAATCTGGTGTTCCCCTGCCATAAACAAACTCTACAACAGAAAGAGGAAACTGATGCAGAATAAGGTGAAGTCCCAAGACTGGAAAGACTCCCTTATCAGCCTCAGCAAAAGGTTGAGATCCCTCATCAAATCCTCTAAAGCTAGCTATGAAAACAGAATTGCAGCAGATAGTAAAGACAACTACAAGACCTTCTATAGTTATGTAAAAAATCTCCATGGCAATACCCAGATTTGCTCTGAGCAACAGCACAATGGTATATCCTAAACCAAGCCAACAGATATTGCAAATATACTGGCCAACAGATTCAGTGCTAACTTCACCCCTCCCCCTCCCAAAGGACCAATCACAATACCAGTAGATTGCAAGGCACCTAGTATTACTGCTGCACAGGTTAAAACAGCACTGTCCAAGGCCAAGAATGCAGCTTCTATGGGACCTGACAGTATTCCTGGTTGTATTGTATACATACTACAGAGTGAACTGGCACTTCACCTATGTGCCCTGTTCAATCACAGCCTCACCTCAGGCTTTATCCCCACTGAATGGCACACTGCTACAGTCATCCCTCTCCACTAAGGAGGAACAACTACTGACCCCAGGAAATATCTCCCCATTAGCCTGACGAGTCTGATATGTAAAGCTGTAGAACGCATCATCATGGACCTAATAAACAAGGATATAGGGGATCTCCAAACTCTGGATCCTACATAGTTTGGTTTTGTGAAGGGTAGATAATGCCTGCTCAGCTTGGTTGACTTCTATGAGTCAGTCACCAGAGCTGAAGATGAAGGTAAGGTGGTTCATACAGCCTACCTTGATATAGCCAAGGCCTTTGATACCATTCCCCACTCAGGAATCATAGAAAAACTTACTAAGCTAGGCATCAACCCCTATATCACTAGGTGGGTTGCAAACTGGCTCACAGATGCAACCCACAGTGTGAAAGTAGCTGACTTCAAGTGAGACTGCCGACCAGTCATCAGTGGAGTCCCACAGGGTTCGGTCCTGGGTCCTCTCCTGCTTGGTAGCTACTTCTCTGAAGTCCAGGCCAACATGAAAGGAATCTGGCATACCACGTTTGCAGATGATTGCAAGTTGGGAGCTATTATTAACTCCTCAAGTGATGCTGACAGCCTACAGAAAGGCCTCAATGAGACAAACGACTGGTGTCAGAACCATGGCCTTAAGCTCAATGCCAAAAAATGTGTCTTCATCCCCTTTGGGAAAAACCCGATTCCCTTAAATTACCACAATGATCGTAGTCCACTAAACACAGAAGTTATTATAAGAGATCTGGGAACACAGGCTGACAGCAGCCACTCTTTTGAACACCACGTTGCCACTGTGGTCAGCAAGTCCTTCTATGTGGCACATCTCATTACTAAGGGTTTTGCATCCTGGAAGAAAGAGGTCATTGTCTCCTCTACTCTTCCCTCATTAGGCCAATCATCGTGTACAACGCCCCATTTGGCATGTACCTCACTAGACACCTGCAACAACTGGAGAGGCCACAAAAGTACCTCACAAAGAGGATCCTAGGCTTTAAACACTTGTCCTATATGGACAGACTCAAAAAACTCCAACTATTCTCGGTGTCATACCGCCTACTTAGATGCAATCTCTGTTTAATTTACAAATCCGTGTCTGACCCAGCTCTGTTAGAAATGCTACATCTAAAGAAATCACAATCCCTCCACATCACACTCTCCAAAGTCCTCAACCTCACTACGACAATCAACAGAACATGCTGGAGAGACAGGTTCATAACCCAGAGACTGCCCATGCTATGGAATAGACTTCCCATACATGTCAAGCAGAGCACCTCACTGGCCTTATTCAAGAGAAATCTTGATGAGTGGATGGGAAATAGAAAATTCAACAAACCAGTGAATTGAAAAAGCAAGAAGTAGTCAACCAAAATTGCCAGGTAAATCCTAAAAGAGCCAAGGAAGTACGAACTAACGTAGTAATGTTCTAAACGCAGGTTTATTTCTTTCTTAAAAAACAGCATACGTTTTTGCTACTGTTAAACAGTAGCTTCATCAGAGAAACTAACAAGCGGGAAACGCCAGGTATTTGAATCTTTCTGTGACGTGAATGCGTTACACTACGTCACTTAGATTCACAAATATAGCTTCCCATACAATGACATTATTATGTGTAAGGAAATACATTACATGTGAAAATACACTCACGTCAGCAATATTGTATTTAAAAATTAAAAATTAAAAACAATTCATTCTGAAGATCTATATATTTAAAACAACATTCCATTTCTAGTATAAATTAATATACTGTACTTCAATAACTCTAATGAAATCACAATTTCATACAATCCAAAGAGTTAATATAAGTACTCAGAAAAATCAATCTGCATAAAAAATTTTTATACATTATGTAATTAAAAAGATTGCATGTATAGGACATAATTGGGACCAGTTATGCCAACAAGTAGATGACTTACCCAATCAAATGAATGTGTTTACTACTTTATTGTATTATGCCCGTTATAGTTGTAAACATAAATAGCATTTAAAACGTGTGTGTTTTTTTAATTTTACCTCAAGATACTCCTTAATTTCAATATACAAGTGATATTGCAATTTTCGTTTAGGACCGGTGCACTAAACGCATCTAGTGTTAATTGCCATTCTAGCTCACGTGCTTCCAGTAATAATGAGAATGGACCTCCCCTAATAGTGAAAGGGACATGATCTATGGCTAAAAAGTGGAAGCTATGGCTAGGGTTATTGATAATATGTTTTGCCAAAGCATTGTCACTTTTGTTTTTCTTAATAGCATAAATGTGTTCATAAAGCCTTTCACGTAGCTTAGTCTGTTTTCCATATGTAAAAGGCTGAACAGCAATCACATGTAGCTAAATAAATGATAGATTTGGTCTCACAATTGAGTTTATAATTGATGTAGTATTTTTTGTCCCTGATAGTGAAAGAGTTTGCTGTTTTCAAATATTTGCACCATTTACATAAACCACAAATAAATGTCCCCTTTTGTCTTGAAACAATATCAGTTTCTTTGTTTCTTTCTAACAACATTTTAAGCTTATTGCCTCTCTTGTATACTGTAATAGGGTTAACTCCTATTTTTTCTGATAGTTGTAAATTGCTCCTTATAAAACACCAGTTTTTAAAAACTATTGACCTAATCTGGTGAGAGTTGATATTAAAAGTAGTTATAAAACTGGTGGTGAATTGTTTAGATGGTTCAATGTTTAACCAACTCTGATTTTCTGTGATGTTTGTGATAGTATTATCAGTAGGGAGACTAATGGAATCCCCAAGAATGGTATAAGTATCTTTGGCTAATAATGGGGTATAAATTCCATTTATCCGTTTTAGCTCAACTTCTTGAAATATCTCATCAATAAGTGCTGGAGGGTAACTTCGATTAACGAACATATCCCTCAAGAGTTGGCATTCTGCATAAAAAGTTATGTCGAGGGTACACATCCTTGCTACTCGCATGAGTTGCCCTTTAACTATTGAACGTTTTTGTTTAAACGGATGAGAACTTGTAAAATGGAGAAAAGAGTTACAATAGGTTGGTTTTCTAAATATTGATGAAAAATACAAACCTTTTCTAATGTCCTTATTCAATTTGACATCCAGATAGTCTATTTCAACAGTAGAATAGTGATAAGTGAATTTGAGAAAGTTGGTAGTAGAGTTAAAGAAATCAATCAGGTCAGAAGCCTCACTGGGTGGCATCTAAATATTTAAAGAGCATCCCGGAAATATGTAAGGATTCTTGGTCATTTCTTAGTAACATCAATAATCTTAACTTTGACGCCACTTATAACTTTCTTACAGTAGACGTGGTTGATCTGTACACTTCTATACCACATAATGAGGCTGTAGAATGGATAACATTGATTTTGAAAGAGCTAAATGCCACCCAAAGAGAAATTGATGTTGTTTCTGAGTTATTAGATATTATTCTAACATCTAATTTCTTTATTTTCAATAAAGAATACTACCTACAGAAACAAGGAATAGCAATGGGTTCACCATGTGGCGCTAGTGTTGCAAATTTATTCGTAGCATATTGGGAGAAACATTACATCTTTAATAACCCAGATATTATGCCACATGTTAAATATTATACCAGATTCCTTGATGACATATTTATATTATTCCATGGGAATGCAAGTGAGGCTTCTGACCTGATTGATTTCTTTAACTCTACTACCAACTTTCTCAAATTCACTTATCACTATTCTACTGTTGAAATAGACTATCTGGATGTCAAATTGAATAAGGACATTAGAAAAGGTTCGTATTTTTCATCAATATTTAGAAAACCAACCTATTGTAACTCTTTTCTCCATTTTACAAGTTCTCATCCGTTTAAACAAAAACGCTCAATAGTTAAAGGGCAACTCATCCGAGTAGCAAGGATGTGTACCCTCGACATAACTTTTTGTGCAGAATGCCAACTCTTGAGGAATATGTTTGTTAATTGAAGTTACCCTCCAGCACTTATTGATGAGATATTTCAAGAAGTTGAGCTAAAACGGATAAATGGAATTTATACCCCATTATTAGCCAAAGATACTTATACCATTCTTGGGGATTCCATTAGTCTCCCTACTGATAATACTATCACAAACATCACAGAAAATCAGAGTTGGTTAAACATTGAACCGTCTAAACAATTCACCACCAGTTTTATAACTACTTTTAATATCAACTCTCACCAGATTAGGTCAATAGTTTTTAAAAACTGGTGTTTTATAAGGAGCAATTTACAACTATCAGAAAAAATAGGAGTTAAGCCTATTGTAGTATACAAGAGAGGCGATAACCTTAAAATGTTGTTAGAAAGAAACAAAGAAACTGATATTGTTTCAAGACAAAAGGGGACATTTATTTGTGGTTTATGTAAATGGTGCAAATATTTGAAAACAGCAAACTCTTTCACTATCAGGAACAAAAAATACTACATCAATTATAAACTCAATTGTGAGACCAAATCTATCATTTATTTAGCTACATGTGATTGCTGTTCAGCCTTTTACATAGGGAAAACAGACCGTAAGCTACGTGAAAGGCTTTATGAACACATTTACGCTATTAAGAAAAACAAAAGTGACAATGCTTTGGCAAAACATATTATCAATAACCCTGGCCATAGCTTCCACTTTTTAGCCATAGATCATGTCCCTTTCACTATTAGAGGAGGTCCATTCTCATTATTACTGGAAGCACGTGAGCTAGAATGGCAATTAACACTAGACGCGTTTAGTGCACCGGGCCTAAACGAAAATTGCAATATTACTTGTATATTGAAATTAAGGAGTATCTTGAGGTAAAATTAAAAAAACACACACGTTTTAAATGCTATTTATGTTTACAACTATAACAGGCATAATACAATAAAGTAGTAAACACATTCATTTGATTGGGTAAGTCATCTACTTGTTGACATAACTGGTCCCAATTATGTCCTATACATGCAATCTTTTTAATTACATAATGTATAAAAAATTTTTATGCAGACTGATTTTTCTGAGTACTTATATTAACTCTTTGGATTGTATGAAATTGTGATTTCATTAGAGTTATTGAAGTACAATATATTAATTTATACTAGAAATGGAATGTTGTTTTAAATATATAGATCTTCTGAATGAATTGTTTTTAATTTTTAATTTTTAAATACAATATTGCTGACGTGAGTGTATTTTCACATGTAATTTATTTCCTTACACATAATAACGCCATTGTATGGGAAACTATATTTGTGAATCTAAGTGACGTAGTGTAATGTATTCACATCACACAAAGATTCAAATACCTGGCATTTCCCGCTTGTTAGTTTCTCTGATGAAGCTACTGTTTAACAGTAGCGAAAACGTATGCTGTTTTTTAAGAAAGAAATAAATCTGCGTTTAGAACATTACTACGTTAAATAGAAAATTCACCCTAGAGTTCACTCCATTGGCTCTACTCAACAAAGGCACTAGGAACTAAGGTTGGGTGGCACGATGCCAGGGTAATCCTATGGGCTAGGCTGGAAAAGACTTCAGGACCATTAGCCTGGTGCACACCTATGAACCTATGAACCTATAACTTGCTAAACTCTTCAATGCACAAATGGAGAGTGATAGATCTGCACCCAGGACAATAGTTTGAAACTCTAAATGCAGTTTCTATTCTAGCCTACAACATTAATCAGTGACTTCTCCAAGACTTTTAGGTTACCCATTACCTTCAGCTATTATTGATTCTAACTGGTGTGCATGGATATCTGTGCATATTAGTTATTTTACTCCTTTACCAGGTAATTAAAAGCTTTTGGAGAGAAAACTTCATTTATCTGACTACTGCCTTTTCTCTCCCAGAGTCACTGTTAACTTTTATATTTACTGTAAAAAAAATCTTGCATCATTTTTTTCATTTTTTTGATTGCCTGTAAAACAATAATCTCTTAACAAAAACACTTACAGGTGAAGACCAAACCTAAAGGTTTGACAGATTGAGATATCCAGTTAACAAACTCTCACAGAGTCTTATTTTTCCATGTTTACTGGTGAAAATGCTACTATTTTCCTGAAGCAGACAGATTTATTTTGTTTAAAGACATTGCCAGGTCCAAAACCACTCAGTATGTGTCCTGTGTTTGCACTGTCAAAGTAGCCCTCTTTATAATGGTACTTTTAGAGACCCTAATCATAACTATTCAGCTGTGAAACATTTCATTTAGTATATAACGTTATTTTATTGCCTGTCTAGAAACACATATAACTTAAGAATATCATATATGCCATTTTTGCCTTTATATTTTTAGTTATTTGTATATTTTTTTCTTCTAAGGCACATATCCTCTCACAGTGATTAGGTTACAAAGCACTATCAGCAGCTTATAAATAACAAAAATAACCATGATAACCTGTATGATCATATTTAATTTGCAGATCGACATCCGCTTTCAAATTTGTGGTTATTAGCTATTTTGAATCGATATTGTCAAGTTCATTTTGATGGAAATGAGTTTAGTAAATGTAATCACATAAGCTGCCTGCACTAATGCGATTTAATTTTCAGTAGGAGCATTTTATTTTCGTTGTCTTACTCGGTAGACAAAAACATAAAAAAATACGTATGTTAAGCCTGATGGTAAACATAGCTAATGTGCTTGACTGTTCCTTTTTTCTTCTTTAATCCGGGTTCAGCATTACTCGTACTGTGAATAGTATTTCCCATGAGCTCAGAATTTTTATTTATTATTCACATACCAATTAAGGAAAAAGAAAGTCATATCCTTTAAATTATGCTGTTCTAGTTTCATCTCGCACCTTTGGATAGAATGCGTTATTAAACATCATGACATTAATTATTGCATTCTAATGTATTTTATTTCCTACTTCATTTTGCCTCCATTCCATATCCCACACATTTTAATATATAAATATTCATCACTTCTTTTTCAGTGATATTTAGGTTGTTTGTGGAAATGTAATGTACTTAGTGCATTAATTAAGCAAATGCATACACATTTTGCATGCTGATAAGCTTTTTACTGTAGCAGAATATGTGAGAGTGACTATAGAATTCTCTCCTTTTGACCGACTCAGATGATTTATTGTCTTTCTCCTTTACTGCCTGGCAGATGTAGCCGAATTTACAATTCATGTTGCTAGGATCAGGAAGACCAGACCTGACTGGTGTTTTTTTTAAGATCATCACTACAAGAACTTCACAGCAATCTGAATTATCTGATGCCACACAGTACTACTGACCCCAAGTCCATGCCCACTGACCTTAACAACATAACTAGATAGTCTTCATATGTGGTGGAATCTGTACATAGTGTGGTAGAACTCCTGCTCTGTTCCAGTGGTCCATACGCAGTCAGCATAAATGGTTGACATGTCTGTCAGAAAGTGGTAAAATGTTCCAGCCACAACAATGATATATTATCACAGTGCTGTCAATGCAAAACTAGCTGATCATTGTAATTGTTTAGAGCCACCCGATCATGGTTAACACTATGGTATGCTAATTACAGCATAAGCAGCTGAATTGTATGCTAATCTACAAATCCAAGATGGAGGAGCTATTCAACAAGCTATAAAGGAACCGTGTAGACTCAATGCTGGTTTTCCCTGAAAATTCCAAAACCTATTGGAACACAGCCACGGAAAAGACTACACAGAAAACATGTTAGGGGCTGCTGTAGCTTTAATTCATGCATACGTGCAAAAGACTGAAGTCTATGATGCTGCTTCTGCTAACAGATGAAGGCCAAGAAGGAGAAGAGTTTTCAGACCCCATTTAACTTATCACAATCTACATGATGTGGAAATTGTAAAGCGCTACACGGTGGATAGAGACACACTACAGGAACTCTGAAACCTCTTTTGTCCTCAACACATACCAAGGGCAAAGAGATGGAAACCAAAACCAGTGGAGACAAAGATATGTGTAGCATATGAATGCTATGCTCCAACATGCCATTGGCCACATATATATTCCCCATACACCTAAAGACAGGGCTAAAAATTTGCAGTGGTTCTACCCTGTAGCACACTGAAGTACCCTGATGTACTGGGTGCCATAGATTGTACATATATAGAAATCAAAGCACCACCCAGGGAACAAGGATGGATCTACATAAATAGAAAGGGTTCCACTCCATTAACAGCCAAGTAATGTGTAACGCTAAGGGAATCATCTTGAATGTGTGTACTGGCAACCTAGACAATTACCACAGTTCACATTTCTGGCACATCTCCCAAATGTTCAGTGACGTGATATCCCATAGGGTCATTTACTGGGTGATGCAGGTTATGCACTGGAACAGTGGCTGATGACTCCCATCAGAAATTCAGAAATGCACGCGTGTGCACACACACACACACACACACACACACACACACACACACACACAGAAGAATGCAATAATGAGGCACATGCTCAAACCAGAAATATCATAGGGCATGTGTTTGGATGCTGAAGTTCCGGTTCTGGTGCCTAGATAAATCTGGGGGAGCCTTGCAGTATGATCCATGTACATGTACTGAAATCTTCACCTTCTGTGCCATGCTTCACAATGCCATCTTGAGAAAACAGCCTCAGCAGGGTCAACAAAGAGAAGGGCCACACATCCCACCACCACTGGCATGGTCACCACAACCACATGCAGGTGAGGAGATAGAGGGAGAACGAGTAGCTGCCGTGGGTTTAGGCAAATGTATATGCCCTCGCACTGGCTAAGAGGCAATGCATAGCACACTCACTCACTCATCACCTAAGGGCTAAACCATTCATCCTATGTACATATATTGTAACACTGATGCCAGGCAATGCTCACAACATTTACTTACCCATGTAATGGCTGTGTACTCCTAGCATCAGCCAGAGTCAAACCTGAACTAAAACTGTAGCAACTGCCTGATTTACAAGTTAACTGCTGAACATGGAATACAACAAAAAATGTGTAATAACAGAAATGAATGGCATATCCTTGCACACTGTTACTTGGTAATGTAAGTAAGTAAAAGGCGGTTGATTTTTACAGCAATGACTTCAACAAGTGACAGCAGTGACTTATGTGAATATCTGTGTCCTCTATCAAGTAATAGGTCTCAGGCATCAAAGATACACACATACATAAATCTCAGAAGTATTGATGGCCACCTCATATTTTTGTACTAGCAAATCATTAAGGAGAGAAGTTAGAAATTAATGACACATTTCAGTTTCAGACTTCATATCCATCAGAAAAATCCTAAAAATACTGATGCAAAAACTGTTTGATTCTATCAACTGTGTCTAACTTTGTAAGACCATAATGTTTAAAAAGCCTCCCTGTTGTTCAGCCTTTGTCCCACTTTTATTTATGGCTTGGTTCAGCTTTGTTGCTGTAAGAATATGGGAGGCATGTGCACATTACAAAAACCTGTAAGAAAGCAGTATAATTACAAAACAGCATCACAAACACAGATATTCTAAGCACTAAGTCAGCTATGCACCCTGAGCATCAGAGACAAAGCGCATGTATCTCTGATTCCAAAAGACAGAAAACGAGAATATGGCACAGATATCATCACTTGCACAGGGTGTTGTATGTATGTGGGGGTGGGGCAGAAAGCATAGGCTGACACAAAAGTTAACTGAATTAATGTGAATAAGCAAGAGAAACAGTTAGACATTTGGATAAAGTAACAAATGGCTACTGAGACAGAATGAACTTTAAGTCTCAAGGCTGAACTGTGTAACTGGTGTGTGTGTGTGTGTGTGTGTGTGTGTGTGTGTGTGTGTGTGTGTGTGTGTGTGTGTGTGTGTGTGTGTGTGTGTTTGTGTGTGTGTGTATGTCTGTGTGTAAAAACACAGCTAAGCTCTGTGCTAGCTCTATGTCTTGGTATGTCAGACAAGTGTGAGCCATGCAAGGTACAGATGGTAGTTCATCTTTGTTGTACCTTGTCCTGAAAACAGGCTCTGCCAGTTGTTGCATAGGCATATCCATGGTCAAATATACTACTGCTACCTGAATGTGACTGATGTCTGCTGGAAGAGGTCTCCTAATGAGGATACCCAGAAACATGATCTCATAGCCTGCCATGTCTGGGTGTGGACACGTCAACCACTGATGGAGCAGTGGAAGCAGTGCCACTATGGGAGCATGATTAGGCACAGACACATTGGCTAACATCAGATGATATGGCTGTCCTATGCCCACGTGAATGCTATCCCCATCCCAGCAGATGTTTCATCACAGACACTGCCCATTCCAACATGTCATTCATCCAATCCATTCAATCAGCAACATGGTGGACTCAGTCACCCATGTCATCCTGTGCCACATTTACAACCCTAAGAATTTCTTAAGAGGATGTATTAGAAAATGCCTGTGCCTCCATGATGGCCCTAAACATACTTTGAGTAGCATAGAAAGACACACCTGGATCAGGTGGCATATGGGCAGCAGACCTCTTCCCAGCACCAGTAACAACCATTCTGCATGGCACCTTGCTCATACTTTGGCTATGGCCAGAGTCAGTATGAATTGAAGCTGCAGTAACCACACTACCCTGATCGAGTGTCTAACCTTCCATCTGTCCAATATCTGATGGCTCACTTGAATGGTTTGGCTTAGGTCTACTGACGATGTCCAATGGAATTACAGGGGATGGCTGAATGTCAACCTCAGTGTCAGATTCAACCTCTGCACTCCACGACTGTGCCTCTTTTTGCCTGCCATCATCATCAGAGTCTCCTGATACTCTGACATCAGGTGGTAATAGTTCTACACTTTTAATATCAGGACCAGCTATGATAATAAGCTGGTGGGAGGTTGGCATAATGGTTAAGGTATTTGCCTTATAAACTAAAGGTGCAGGGTTTGATTCTCACACGAATCTATGAATCTATGAAACAAACACAGGAAAAAAAATTAATATCTACACTACTATAGTCCAATATATGCTAATAATCTAACAGTGGTGCCACTACTACAGACAATGCAGCAATATTCACAAACTTCCAGACATCTACATCACACAAATGGATAAAATAAATATTTCTGTAAACTGCTAATCAGTACTTGCATAAAAATGTTTGGCTTACCATGTGCAGCTGTCTCCAGAGTTTCTAAGAAGCATGGTCCTAGAAGAAGTTAAGTAAGAGGTAAGGACACCATAATCACAGTTAAAAGTAACACAGGAGGTTAAAACCTTTGGCCCTTTATATGTCCATTAATGATACTTTTAACAAAAACTTGGATAACATGTCCACCTCAAGCCCATGTGTAATCATCTAGAATATGCTATTAACTGTACCAATCTGGAACTAGTCCACCCAAAAAAAAATATGTTAAACAAAACTAAAGTATTGGCTGTCAGTATTCTACTATACAATAAGTATTTAACAATTGGGATATCTAAGCCTACCTGAAAGCTCCTCCTGGGACATACTTGTCCTCCCTAAAACAGCAGCACCATCATCAATCACATACTGTTGTGCACTTTCCAATGAGATCTGTGGATCCCTGACAGTGGACAGGAACTCTTCATTTGGTGTCAGTGGTGACAGTGTAGCAGCCCCCCCTCCCAGTAGCCATCTGTTCATGGGCTACAGCAGCTGGTCTCTTCTTGGCCGATGAAATCATGTCAGTGATCACATGTCCTGTTCTAGCCACCACTGGCAATTACATCAGCCACAATCTGCTGCCAAATTTGCATTCCTCCAGATATATCCCCACATCCTCTGTCAAGCAGAAAGGCACCATGTTGACTAAATGCTTGGGCAGTTACTAATTCTCATGGTCACTGAAGGGGGATTTGTGGGGACTGGGACACCTGGTTGCCATAGTCCTATGTGACATAAAACAAAAAAGAAGGATAATACACAAAAGTATCACATAAATGAATGTTGTCTTTAGATATAACACATACAATTAGTTTTTCAACACTACCCACTGGAGAAACAAAAAACAGTAAAGATATTCAAATATAAAAAAGGGGATGTATGTGGTTGTAACATATTACAATCACACATAAAGTAAGGTTGGATACAAAACAAGGGGAGTAACAATAGAAAAGGAAACCTTTATATAAACAATTTTGTTTATGCTAACACAAAAATGGAATTTGGCTCCCCCACCCCCAAAACAACAGGAAAATGACATATTTCACTAACAAACAAAAAATGGAATGCAACATCAAAGAACTGCTATACGTGTTATCAAATAAACTGGCCCAAAATTACGTGTACACATTTACCACAGAACATTCAGTTTTATACAATTGACAGTCACCTCTACCTGTGGCCAGCACTCCTGTAGAGGTGTATATGAGTCATACTAGAAGACTAACACCCACGTGTCATGGCCAATGCAGAACATTTACATTTCATTGAAAAGAGAAACAGTTTTAACATTAGCACTTGTGATGAAAGTTAGTAAGGCTGTGCATCTGAGAAAGTAAAACACCCTGACAAAAATGCTTATGCCATACCTGTAAACATCATAGTGCATACAGATAAAGGTAGCATTTGCTAATGCATATATATAAAAATGTTTCTAATTTACATCTGAGCATCTCTAGTATATAAGTGAAATAATGCAATCATACCTTATTAAGATGCAGTAGTCTTCTGTACAGATAAACCCAAAGTTATAGTAATTTTCTTTTACATTATCCACATAAACAAGTCTCCTCACCTTCAGGTTCCCTAGCTACATGATTCCCTTTTTATAGTGCAAATTCAGGCCTGTGAGCACAGTGAAGATGCAAATGAGGTATGAACTCATTAGAATTGCTGAATCCCAAACTCTTGGCTCCATGTTTCTCATGTAAACATAGTGCAGGCTCTCCCCCAGTTTTTATTCCTAAGGGATTGCAACTGTGAATGATTACTGGTAGGGAGAAGGAAACAACAGACATTCAGACTCCTTTACCTCCAGTGAGTATGTAAGCCAGGTTAGACTTACAAAGTGTAGAAGTAATTGTATCAAGGTTTCAATGTAATTAAGAAGAACACATTTCACAATGTCTGCTCAGTAATATCCAACCTCCTCTGCATTTGTTGCCAATTGTATATTATTGCCATTTAAAATGCCTTACAAATTACATATCTCAGGTTACTGGTAAGTTAAGAGAAAAATGAGCAACATACACCAAGAGATAAGACATAGCTGGATTTCTGCAAGCAATATTCATACATGGTTGTGTACTACATCTGAAATTAATACACGCAAAAATAACTCAGAAGTGTACAACTGTTTTGTTAATACTGTGGATGATGTTACAGTTGCTTGTATGGATAATTTTCATTCTTTGCTGCAAAGCTGTTTCTGTGACAGAGGAATAAGACACCATTACGGTGTTTTGAAATTTCATTGGAACAACAATTCAAATCCAAACCTGCTTGAAAATATTTCATGTGAACCAACATGAATTTTGTAGTGTTGTTTATTTAATAGATTTCTTTTCTTCCTTTTTTTTTCTAATTTTCTATTTTTTTAATGACAGTTATTTGCATGGTGTGTGGCTTAGAGCAAACAGGGGCAATGGTGAAACACAATACATGCCATGTAAAGGACTTCTTTGATTATCAGTACATCAGCTCCACCTGTGAATCCTTTGTGAATGCTGCACATCTTCTAAACACATTGATACACAGCATATACCATTTGTACAACAGGGTTCAAATCCCACCTTTGTCTCTGAAGGATGAAACCTAATAAACATTGATCACAAATCTAAAAGAAGTTTAGCTTTGCTTATCCTGTATAATCAACACCTACCATCATACAAACCTGGAGTAGTGGCCCACACAGGAAGAAGACAGAACACCTGCATACAGAAAGTAGAAATTCTAAATTTAAAAAAAATGATATATTGTTGCATTTTTGGCTTTCTGTCACACAATACCACTTAGTGACATTGTGCTGCAAATAGCAACCTTCCCCACCACCTGCAAAGATGAAGCAGACAGACAACAATTTCAAAATGGACCATTCTATTAATTATTTTGGGTGCCATGCAAACACAGTAAGCAGCATTGCATGGCAATTACCACACAGAAATTAATGAATAAGGAAATGTGCTACTGTTTTTAACTGTTCCTGTGGTAGCAGGTATAAGTGTAGGGATGTAATGCAGATGGTCCTGGGTTCTAATGCAGGAAGTTCAACATAGTTTCACTGTTGTTACAGTTCAGTTCATAGTGATAAATAGGAAAATATCCAAGTGTTAATTCAATATGCCTGTGGCAACAGGTGTAAGTGTAGGTCTGCCATACATATGGCCCTGGGTTATAATACAGGAAATTCCAGACATTCTTACTGTTGTTCCATTTCAATTTATATTAAATATCACTTAGAACAAGTTAAACATAATTATAAACAATAACTGTGCAGAGCAGTGGAGCTCATATGAATTATATGTGTGAGGGATAAGACACACATACTGTGTTTTGAAGGTTTAGATGTATGACTGAGGGTATACTGACTTATGTGTTTCTGTAATTATAGTTGTGCTGTCTAGCCTTGGATGGCATTCAGACTTCAATAGGACTCATAAATTCATGAATGTATAAACCAGGACATTGTGTGGTGACACACAGATATGTTTAACCTCTCATTCTGTCATGTGTATTTATATGTAAATAACGAGTATGTCTGAGAAGCATGTCTTCTGTGGCAAGGATGAAAAAGCACCACTGTAGAAGAAACTATTTTCTACATTATGCATAAATTTGAATCCCACATTGTAAAAATTAATTTTATCATTATGCAAAGACAGACAAAAATGTGTCAGGTCATAACACATATCTGCAAAGTTAAATCAATTAACAGTTACAGCAGGAACAAACCCTCAAACTAACACCAACTGTCATATTAACCTTCCCATTTAGAAAACTGCTTTTGTCTCTGTTTGGCACTGTTTGTCTCTGCTTAATAGCACACAGACATTGTAGGCATCATTGCTCAAGCTTGCACACTACCAGTAAATGCAATAACATACATTGATGGGAAACCATTATTTGCTATGGCGGTGTTTTCTGGTTAGACATGTCTGGTATTAGAAGGGAAGGTACCCTATTTAGGGTGCAGAAGTGGGGTGTTCAGAAGTCCAGAATCTTTACTGGACTTCTTGTAAAGTGCCACAAGCAAAGGCTTTTGCAGGGGGACTATACTGGCTCCCAACACATTTGAGGCTTGGAATAGTTTGGCCAAGTCTGTATCCAGTGAGACTGTCATTCCATACACTGGAGACAGTGTAGGCACCACCTTAATGACCTAAAAAGTTGCAAGAGTGATACACTCAAACAGTGGCTGGATGAGGTCAGAACTAGCAACATCCCATAGTTGTGTAAGTATGCTAATAAAAAAAAATGATAATAGATAGAAAACTAAATATAGGCAAGACTGGTATGCATAATGCTCTTCTGTTCTCTTCTTTTATTTTCAAAGTTAATGCAGAAATTAGTGAGAATAGGCAGGCCCATGCTGAGTGTCTAGAAAGACTGGAGGAAGCATGTGGTGTGTATGCACTACAACAGAAGTGTTACTGTAGCTTTTAAATTTAATACAAAATATTTTCTATACAGTAGTAGCAAAGTAAGCATGCATATCCGAACTGTAAAAGCAAGTATGCATGCATCAGTCTGTAGCACAAACCAGCTTTAGGAGTCAAGTGTATGACTATAGTCAGACATTGTGGGTTCAAATACTACAAGTAAAAAGTATAAAGTAGTGCAATCATTTAATAATATTACTGAAATTAAATTCTATACAAGTAGCATAAACATCCTGCTTTTAACTTTAATCGGTATAATTGGACCAACAGGCATATGTGGAATATCTGCACTTTGCAAGGATTACTTTGAGCAAGCCATAGCTTTAGGCTGTAGTTGTTAGAAGGTATACTTAAATGTAAAACTTTAGATAAAATACCTGTATTATTCTGATAATGCATTGTATATCACATATGATGATACTAATTTTATCTCTTTTTTTCTCTATAATGTGTTATCAAAATGTTTCCATGCCATCCATCTCTAACAAATTACTAAATGCTTAACAGCACAGTGAGGTAGGTTAACCCCAATGGCTCAGCCTGTCCCCACTCCACTGGCTCCATCACTGACATCCAACACATATGGGATCCAACCTGACAGTACTGCCTCTGCTGCCCATGGACTACCTGTACCCATACGTAGCACTACCCTGGCAGCTGGTGCTGTGATACACTTCGGGAGTACTGGCAGAGGTAGGTATTTTATCACCTGCCAGAAGATGCCAGGGTTGATTTGTAGGGTCATGCAGAGCACCACTGGTGCATACCTATGCACATGGAGAGGTTGGTCTCCCTTATGGTCTGTAGGAGGAGGAGACATCAAGCACTCTAGCATCCAGTTCAGTAAGGGGATGGTGATTACAGTTCTGTGGGTGAGGACTAGATTCTCACTGTCCCAATGTTTGTCCTGTTTGTTTGCATATGCTTTCTCAACTACTCAACTTACCTGACACAGAAATATCAATGTCCATTACACAGAATTCCTCTCTTATTGAAATAAAAAAGGGCACCTGTCTCACAAAAAAAAATATTGTCCCATGCATAGCTCTCCACTTTGCACACAACTCCTAGATACATTTGATTTGGTCCAGTTGGACATACAACATGATTGCATTGTTGTCACCCCTCTTTGTGGAGGTGATAGTCCAAAGTAAGCTAATATTCTGTAAATATTTTAATTTTACAGTGTTGAAGAAATGGATAGTCATAATTCTTTCCTACCTCCCTCCTGCTCCTTCCTATATTGTTTTTCCCTTTGCTCTTTCTCCTGCTTGTCCCCATTTCACCACTTTCCTATCTACCCCATTTTAGCACCTTCAATCTGGTTAAAAAATAGAATCACATACATCACACATAAGTAACAAAAAAAAGCAATGGAGCCCTTCACATTTTGGCCTTTATGTTTGCGAGGAGTTTGGCATCATACACCAAAGCCATGTGATAGTGAACAGCTCTTCATTGGTGCAGTTACCTGCACATGATGCTGCTTAAACATAATGTAATGCACATTAACACATAGTGAATGTAGTAAAATAATTATTTCATTCCATTATCACTACATATTTAAAACTATTACATGCACTTGGATTCAAACTCTATATCATCTGTGCTTCAAAAAAATTGTAAATGAATTTACAACTGCTGCCACAGAGTTAGCTAAGCAGAAGGTCTTTTTCAACACTCAGTATAGATAACTGTCATACTGTTATGAATGAGACTCACTTTTGCTCACCACTCAACTACATGCAAACAGGGAAAGCAGTAAAAATGTCTATCTTGCATGTGCAAACACTTTGCCATCAAACCCACAGACCAGATTCTTGGCGGTGAGCTATGCAAAGTTGACAATAGCATGTATTTTTATTCTTTACTGTCCATTTAGTCTTCATCCCATTTAAAAACAAAAACAAAAGGAAGGTATTATCTACTATCTAAGAAAATAACACATATTTACAATGCAGTCATCTGTTTCCTCCCTATCTACTGCAATCTTTGTATTTCAGTAATTGTTCACAAATATATCAACTATACTACAAAAATAAATAAACGCTGTCTTATATACCACACACATCTTTATAATGACAGTACACATTCAGATTTTCCAATACTTGTAGTAATGTGGACACCTGTTTGTATATAGTTTGTAAAGCTGTCTTAAAGAACATCTGCACATTGGAAAAAACAGCACCAAATACTACACATTACACACTCATCAATCTGGTAACATGCAGAACTTCAATGAAATCTTGGCAGTTGGACATGGCTAGCTATCCATTTCATGCAGGCCTGCCAGCATCTTCTCTCCAACATCAACTGCTGATGTCATCCACTATAAATTGGCCTGCAAACTTGTAAAAGTCAGACTTGTGCCACAATGCTTGCATAAACTACTGAGTTCTATAGTCTATGTACTTAGGTAGGGGTTCTAATCTCATTAGAGTCAACTGGTGTGTGTGTGCATGAGTGTCTGTCTAAGTAGAATAACATAATTGAAAATCCTGCAGTTAACACTGCAAACCCATGGAGCACCAACATTTTGACAGTTGCACATGCCTGCACATACATTTTGTGCAGGCCTCCCAACATCCACTGCTGATGTCATCCACTATAAATTGCCCTGCAGCCTTGTAAAAGTCAGACTTATGCAGTGGCATTTGTGTCAGCTACTGAGTTTTCTAGACCATGTACATAGATAGGTACAGATTCTAGTCACACTGGTCAGTTGTAGTGTGTATGTTTTTGCACTTGCTTGACATTAGAGAGGACATTTTATACCAGCATGTTGGACACTGCTGGTGCCATCTTCCTCTCCAGTCACTTTTGATGCCATCACATATAAAGTGTTTTCCAACACTATCAAAGTCAGACTTGTGCTGTAGCACTTGCATTAAATACGGAGGTCTCTGGTCAGTGTAGTTAGATAAGTAGGGTTTCTGTTCTCAAGGCAGTTTGGTATGTGTGTGTGTGTGTGTGTGTGTGTGTGTGTGTGTGTGTGTGTGTGTGTGTGTGTGTGTGTGTGTGTGTGTTTTGCCTAGGCAGAAAAGCATACTTGAGTATCCTGCAGTCACCACTACAATCACATTAAATACCAATATTCTCACACTTGGAGATGCCTATGCATCCATTTCATGCACACCTCCCAACATCCTCTCAAACATCCAGTGATGATGATGATGTCATCTAGTATACATTGTCCTGCAGCCTTGTAAATGTTAGACTTGTGCAGTGCTGCCTATGTGATGTCTTGAGTTCTCTAGTCTGTGTGTTTAGATAGATGGGGGTTCTGTAAACACTGCAGTCCACTGGTGTGTGTGTGTGTGTGTGTGTGTGTGTGTGTGTGTGTGTGTGTGAGTGTACTTATTTGACATTAAAGAGAGCTTTTTACACCAGCATGTTGAATGCTGCTATTATCATGTTCCAATCAACAGAATTTGCTATCATCACTAATAAAGTGAAAAAGAGACTTGTGCTGTGGTGATTGCTTCTAGTCAGTGTGAAATAGGTAGGGGTTCTGTTCTCTCTGCAGTCCACTTGTGTGTGTGTGTGTGTGTGTGTGTGTGTGTGTGTGTGTGTGCGTGCGTGTGTGTGTGTGTGTGTGTGTGTGTGTGTGTGTGTGTGTGTTTGTGCACTTGCTTGACATTAAAGACAGCATTTTACACCAGCATTTCAGGCACTGCTATTACCAGCTGCTTGTCCATAGACACTGCTGGTGTCATTAGCTATAGCTATCTCTGAACCTTGTTCTGTTAATGTCACATGCTAGGTTAAGATCCCTAGAATGAGTGATGTTTGTGCCATTATATTTGTAGATGCGAAGCATTTCCATCAGGTCAGGGTCAGAAACTGGTGTTTAGGCCAGGCATACATCACCTCATCCTATACAATACAGAGTATGGTTTGTAAGCCCTGTATTTTCTTGCAGAGCACCTCTGTGATCTGTCCAACTGCTGCAGGTGTCTGTTGAGGTACATGCAAAAGGGAGCATTGTACTCTGTTGACGTTCTAATGAGGTTTGAGTACAGTGGTGTTATAACATCCTCACACCTGGATATGATGGTTTGACATATGAGGTGCATAATGTAGACGACTTTCCTTACAAGTGTAGAAATTTGGTGGGTGACATTTAGATTGCTATCTACTTGCATTCCCATGTCTTGCACCACTGGATTTGACCTTAGTCGCTCTGCCATTACTGACATGTGTATACTTAATTTTATACATATACCACATTGAATACCGTGGCACTGAAATTCTGATGCCTCTTTGTTCCTCCACAACTACACATCTGAATCATAATCACATGTATTGAATGCATTTCATTCTGTCTGCTGTTTCAAGTTGCCATTCTTCCAACAAGGAGATCAGAGAAGAATTAAGTTCCAATGTAGATATTTGTATATAAATCAAAAATGCTACAGATGAATGAGTCAAAATGTTCTGCTGAAGACTTTTTTTTTGATCAGGGGCTTGTACTTTTTAAAACAGTGTATTCTTTTTGTTGCATTACTTCACCATCTTTTTCTGCTAAAGCAGATTATGAGTAAGATGTCAACAACAGCTGTTTCCATTCCATACCATTCACCTATGCTGGATAGCATCTTTGTTGCTATAACTTTTAGTTAGAAATGAGCTTTCATCTCTCCTCAGCAGAATGCAGAAAGCTATTGGAAACAATGCTGTGGGTCCATGTCTATATTGTTTGGAGGGTGTCTGAGAAATTACTACCAGTTATGGATTATGCTGGTACTATAGCTGAGCTAATGAAGCAGTAAGTTGTACTTCTCACATTACAGCCTGTACACTGAAGCTTGATTTAGTTGTCTTCCATTGAAATTTTTAATATAGTCTGTTGTGCGGTAAGCAATACATTTCTTGTGCCCCAAAACAAGTTTAATGTGTGTGTGTGTGTGTGTGTGTGTGTGTGTGTGTGTGTGTGTGTGTGTGTGTGTGTGTGTGTGTGTGTGTGTGTCAGCACGCATGCATACATGTGTGTGAGGATAGCTCTTGAAGCTTTAATCCTGTACAAGTAATTCTTACTTTTCTTAAAGTGATGATACCTTTACACACATACATAGCACATTGCAAAGAAAGTCAACACATGTAATGTTTTAATGACAATCTAATGCACGGATGCAAAAAAACAGTGATACAACTTTTACAAAAGCCATGCTGAAATGACCAGAAAGTGTCAGCAGATTTTTAAAGTAATAACTAACTGCAGATTGCTTATTCCTCCACCATCATCATTTTGAGCCTGAATTATTAGATATTGTTCCAAGTAATATTCAGGCAGTTAAAATGCTCAGCACTAGAATCATCTACTCAAGGAGGCCTGTGGCAGTGAACATTTCTAAGATTTATTTAATATAACAGAATACTACATTGAGAGATAACATAATTATAAGAGGAATAAGAAGAAAGAGGCCATTTTATAGGTACAAAATGACTCAGCCAGAATTTGGATAACAAGGGTGAATATATATATATATATATATATATATATATATATATATATATATATATATATATATATATATATATATATATATATATATATATATATATATATATATATATATATATATATATATATATATATATATATATATATATATATATATATATATATATATATATATATATATATATATATATATGCATATATGTGCATGTGTGTGTGTGTGTGTGTGTGTGTGTGTGTATATATATATATATATATATATATATATATATATATATATATATATATATATATATATATATATATTTATACACACCTAAATACATATATATAAAGAAAGAGATAGATACATTGGTAGATATGTATTTATACATTTATTTATTCATCTATCTATCCTTTGTAGACCATGTTAATCCCACTAGACTAGTAGCCTGTTTTCAGGGGACACCTGAGGTGATGCTTATACTACTAGGGAAAATTTGACCATGGTATCAGGGAACTTCCCCTACTCATCATTGTTGTGAGTGGGAAGTATTTTGGAGGAGCACTTCCTGTTTCCATTCCAGGCACAGAGGCAGCCCAAAGAAACAGAGAAAGGGAGATGAGGAGAGAAGGAGATGAAAACCATTTAATAGGGAAACAAAAAATAAGTTTCATGTCAAATGTCAAACAGAGGTAGAAAGGGAGACTTGGAAAGGGCATTTGTAAGCTTTATTTAAAGAAGTGCTGGACATTACAAACGTTTATGACACACGAGTTTTATAAATTGGTGACCAGGATTGTAGTATTGTGTTTAAAATAAAAAGAGAAACAAAATATACATATACCAAATATGTTAAATGTGGAGGGGAATTGGGGTGTAGTAAAATAAAGGGGACAACTCAAAACTTTTTTGTTGTCAAAAAGAAGGACATTTGATAAGTAACATGGTGCAAAAACAATGTGAACTGAAATATAAATGTAACAAAATTGAGCATTTATGGATGGATTGCAAAAATGAACATAATAATATGGAAAAAGAAAGACAAGAAAATTAAGAAAAATAAGAAATTTTAGGAGTAGAAGAAAAAATATATGAGAAAAAATAATAAAGAGGATATAGAATAAGGTTCTGAAATAAGTGATGAAGAAGACATAAACTGGAAGGTAGTAAAAATAAAAATGAAAGAATTCTACTAGTAAATGAGGTTTTGTAACAAACCAGTTTGTCCAGGGGCATCTTAGGTAAAAATAGTAATGGGAATTAAGAGGGTAGGTAAGAAAGCTAGTTGGGGGGATGAAAGGGTTAAATGGGAATATAGAATGATTGGCAGGAAATTAGGTAAGAGTAGGGAGGGGCTTAATGGGTTTTATGCAAATGTAATTGGACAAGGAATCAAACTTTTGTGTGAACTTGCTAAGGCAAGTTCTACATCCGGATGACCTTGAGGTAATCAGAACATACGTAGGCCTTGGTAGAACAATGGGGGCACTATGGTTTTGGGTGAGCAAAAATTTTTTTGACGGGTTTGAGACAAGTGTGGCTGAGGATCCCTTGGCTATTGGGGGACTGGGGGTTCCATTTAGCGTAATTAATGTGCTGTTTGTGGGGTGCCTCATGCTTGGGCCCATGGTGTTGGGTTAGGAGGATTCCAAATTAAAAAAAATAAAGAATTACTAAATAAAATAAATAATAGAAATCAAAGCATAAATTATAGGAAAATAATCATGCAAGGCAAACTGACAGTTCAGATTCTTACTCCATTGAATTCTGGGGTTGGATTTGCTGCTGGAGTACTACTTTAATCATTTGCACAGGATTCATCTGGTGTGATGCTGGTGTTAGGGATGATAGAGGTGTTTGATTGGCCCATATGTAGAGATTAGCTTGAGATCATGCCGGTCTTAGTTCTGATGGGTAATGCTCACACTTTGGTTGCTGCTGCATTTGTCAGAGTGCTGTTTTGTCATTTCACATGTATAAGGGTCATTTGCAGATGGAATGATAGCCCCCAGTAATGGTTTCTCTTTGTGGATGCAGGTAGGGTGTAGCATAGTGCAATTAACAGTAATTGGAATATATATTTAGAGTATTTGAAAATTTACTTTTATTTGTGGTTTTGCCCAGATTTCCAATCTCGTAAGTAGATTGAAGATATTTTCATTCAGTCAGCTGCTAATGTTGAAAGGGTTTTTTGAGAAAACGGAAAGGGTCTGATAAACAGATATGTTCACAGGAATGTTGGGGTTTGGGGCAGTTAAAGTGAAAGGACTCTGAGCATACCTCTCAAATGTATATATTTTGCAGATTGTCCAGATTTTGCCTCATATTTTGGGTCTGTCTTCATGAAGTTGTGAATTTCTGGAAAACTGGGGGCAGATCATTGAAGATTGCAGTTGGAAGATGGTGACAAATATTTGGGTTTCAAACTTTGTATCCTTCACACAATTTATGGTGATGCAAAACATGTTATTCTGTCAGTGTTTTAGATTCGTGGGAGTGTGTTTGGAATTCACCTTTTTTATTTGTGGCTGTGTCCCAATTTCTTGGTCTGAGAGGTTGAGGGGTATGGCCCTGAGCTGTGTTGGGACTTTGGGGGTGTGCTTGAGGGGTCTGGTGAAGCCTCCCTGGCCTGTGGGCACACAGAAACATTTTCATTGGCCTGCAGTGTGTTTTGTCTGTTTGGCATACAGGTTTAGGGTATTGTTTAAAGTAGGCTGGCTGCATTTTGTCATTTTCTGGAGATTATATCACCAAGAGTGCTGGAATGTGTGTGGAATTCTTGTTTCTTGCCAGGTGTGAATTAAGGTTGCTGTTTTCACCCTGACCATGTTGCTTTGTTAGGTGGTTCTGATCTGGGCACTGTGGTGCTGGAAGGAATGAGGAGGTGGGTGGGGATGCCTGTTTTCAATGATTTCTTGTTGGGTGTCACTTTTAAGTCTTGCCTGTGAACGACTGTTTTATGCTGCCACATCATGCAAGGTTACTCTCTGTCTATTGAACCCAGGTGGTTCTAGTCTGGTGGATGTTGTTCATTCATTTATATTTGAATTGAAGTTTTCTGTTTTGGATGCACTGTGTGATTTGCTGGGGATGTCCTTGACAGAGACTGTGGTAGGGACAGGATGACACTTCCCAGTCGGATATTTCCTGTTGGCAAATGTGACTGTTAGGTCATAGACTGTGCTTTCCCTCTGGCATTGCCACTTAGTTCTTCTGTCCCATGTTCATCTGTTCCTTCATTCATTCATTCATTTGGTTCTTTCATCCTGGCCTTAAGTGGTGAATGTTCCATCTCTCAGTCATTCAGACCTAATGAAATGCAGTATTTATTTCTCCTGCAAACCTTTCCATCTCTAGCATGAACTTGCTACCCACCATCTCTCCCTGTTTTCTGGAACACTGGGGATCATTTGGTTTGATTAGATTGAGAAGATGAGGAGGCTTGTCCCTTTTCTGTTCCCCCTCTGGTGTTGGATGTTCATTTCAATGAGTTGGGAAAGTAAAGTGAGCAGTTGAACACTGCTTGAGAAGTCAAGGTAAGTGAGCAGAGGTAAGGATGCTGCTTATTTGGTTGCCCATTTAATTCAATAAGTGGGAAAAGAAAGTGAGCTATGAGATACTGCATGATGAGTAAAATAAGTGAGCTGCGGTAAGGATGCTGCTTAATGGTCAGAGTGAGTGAGGTTATGCTGCCCTAGTTAGCAGTTATATGGATGTTTATGCTGTAATTTTTCAGGGTGCATGAGCTCTGATTAATAACAGTTATATGGCTGTTTATGCTGTGATTAATAAATAATACTGGTCAGCAAATTTATGGTTATGGAAGTTTAATAAAGGTCGTCAAACTTCATTTGGTGTGATGTCCTTATAGAAAAGGACCAGAGCAAAAGGGTAAAAGACATAAAAATAAAATTTAAAGGGATATGTACAAAAGAAAAAAGAAAGGAAATAGATGAAAAAAGATATATTCAGCTAAAGATTGTGGTTTGTTATAATGGTTAAGGTTTTTGACTCACAAATGCAAGGTACAGTGTTTGAGTCCAACCTTTGGGAAGGAACTAGGTTAGGCTTACAGCATTTTTTTTTTAAGAAAGCTAGCCTAGTAATTAGCTATGAACTTATGAAACCATGAATCTAAGGAAGAGTAAAAATACAATTTAAGAGTGTATTCTGTAAATGTGAATAGTATTAAGAATAGGAATTGTGCAGTATTGTAATACATATGATGCAGATGTTATTATATTAGAAGAGACAAGGTTTTTAGCCAATGAAGAAAGATTACAAACAGAAAAACTATGGGGAGGAAAGATAATTTGGAATTTGGGAAAAGAGAGATGTTCTGGAATAGCTATATTCTGTAGAAGTACTTTAAAGATATCAAAATCAGCACATCAATACAGCAAAAATGGGGAGATTAGCCATTGTAGATTTTGTATACAAATAAAGGACCCCTACTGTTTTCAATAAATGTGGGATCTTTTACAGCCACATGAGCTACCACCAACGCAAAAAGATGGGGCCGCTGTTTAATGTCTAATCTGAAAAATGGCACACTCAAGAGTGCAGTACCCTCATTATGCTGACTACAGTGTGACAACTGCTATTTTCCAAAAGTGAGTGTGCTTCCTATTGCACTATGAACACTTGCATAATTACATGCATAAGATGAATATTAACAAAATTGTCCACAAATAAAGTGGCAAGACTTCAGGAATGAACCATGTCACTCTGACACAGACTGCTATATCCACTATGGCAAAATCCCCTGCTTAAAATATATGAATAAAATTATATCACAATAAATTTCAATTTTAGTTTCAATTATGGAATATTCATTCACATAACTTCATTGTGTGTGCATTCACTTCATTGTGCCTGTTAAAATATTGGCTGAAAGGAAAATTATTTTGTATTATTAATGTGTCACTTGTTAACAGGGTAAGTGGTCTTACCTTAGGACAAGAAAATATAGATTCAACTACAGTACCAGATGGAATAGAGTATAAAATGTAAAAAAAAAAAAAATTGTCAAATAAAATATTTTTTAAAGATTTTGAATGAATGGTTAAATGAAGGTTTTATGTGTAAAGAATTATGTAGTGGAATACTTTATTCATATAAAAGAAAAAAATGATAGCAGTGTATAAAAATGAAGTATTCAATAATATGATTATAAGATCTTTATGAAAATAATTCAAAAGAGATTTGAAAGTACAATGGAAAATATTATTATGGAAGGTAGCATGCTTATAGTATAAAGGGGAAGGATTATCAAGAGTTATTAATGATAGAGAAATTGTGGATGATATTATGAAGAGAAAAGAAAAATTCAGAATTATAATAGGATATCTGAATAAGGCATTTGACACAACTGGACATGAAATCTTATGGGTAATAATGAAAGAATATAATATAAGTGAGAAAATTAGGAAATTATGTATGTCAGCATATAATGATCAGTTATATCAAGAATCTCCACAGCAATACCCAGATTTGCTATGAGTTACTGCACAATATTATCTCTTATACTGAGCCAACAGATATTGCCAACATACTGGCTGACAGATTCATTGTCAGCTTTACCCCTCTCTCCCCACCTAAAGGACCAATTACAATACCAGAAGAATGCCAGGCACCCAGCATTACTGCAGCACAGGTCAGAGCTCCATTGTCTAAGGCCAAGAATACAGCTTCCATGGGACCCAACAGTATCCCTGGCTGTGTTCTACATGAATTACAAAGTGAACTGGCACCACACCTGTGTGCCCTTTTCAATCACAGCCTCACCTCAGGCTTTGTCCCTACAGAATGGTGCACTGCTGCAGTCATCCCTCTCCATAAAGGGGGAGTGACTACAGACCCTGGGAATTATCGCCCCATTAGCCTGATGAGTCTGATATGTAAGGATATGGAGCACATCATCATGGACCTAATTAACAAGGATATAGGGAATGTCCAAACTCTGGATCCCATGCAATTTGGTTTAGTGAAAGGTAGATCATGCCTACTCAACCTGGTTGACTTTTTTGAGTCAGTTACCAGAGCTGTGGATGAGGGCAAGGCAGTTCATACAGCCTACCTCGGTCAGGCCAAGGCATTTAATACCATTCCCCACTCAGGAATTATTGATAGACTCACCAAACTAGGCATTGACCCCTATATCACTAGGTGGGTTACAAAATGGCTCACAGATAGAACCTAAAGTGTGAAAGTAGCATACTCCAAGTCAGACTGCAGACCAGTCAAGAGTGGAGTCCCACAGGGCTTGGTCCTGGGTCCTCTCCTGTTTGGCATCTACTTCTTAGAAGTCCAGGCCAACACGGAGGGACTCTCACTGCCCAAGTTTGCTGATGATTGCAAGCTGGGAGCCATTATTATCTCCCCAAGTGATGTAGACATCCTACAGAAAGGCCTCACTGAGACCAATGGCTGATGTTGAAACCATGGCCTTAAACTTAATGCAAAAAATGCATTGTCATTCCCTTTGGGAAAAAACTCCATTCCCACTAATTATTATATTGATGGTAGCCCACTGAACACTGAAGGCATTATAAGAAATCTGGTGGCACAGGTTGACAGCAACCTCTCCTTCAGCCACCACATTGCCACTGTGGTTAGACAGTCCTTCTATGTGACACATCACATTACCAAGGGATTTCCATCCAGGAAGAAAGAGGTCATCATCTCTCTCTACTCTTCCCTCATTAGACCAATCATTGAGTATAATGCCCAATTTGGCATGTACCTCACTAAACATCTGCAACAGCTGGAAAGGCCACAAAAAGTACCTCATAAAGAGGATCCTAGGCCTTAAACACATGCCTACATGGACAGACTCAAAACACTCCAGCTTTTCTCTGTCTCATATCATCTGCTAAGAGACTATTTCTGCTTGACTTACAAAGCCATGTCTTACCCAACCCTGTTAGAAATGTTACACCTAAAGAAATCCCAATCCCTCCACATCACATGCTCCAGAGACCTCAACCTCATTACCACAAAAAAAAAACAGAACATGCTGGAGGGACAGGTTCATACCCCAGAGGCTGCCCATGCTCTGGAATAGACTTTCCATACATATCAAGCAGAGCACCTCACTGGTCCTTTTCAGGAGAAATCTTGATGAGTGGATGGGAAATAGAAAGTTCTCCCCAGGGATCACTCCAGTGGTTCTACATGATAGAGACACTGGGAACTAACGGTGACATGATCCCAGGGCACTTCTATGGGCTAGGCTTGTAAAGGCTCCAGGGCAGTTGGCCTAGTACATACCTATGAACCTATGATAATAATTAAAATACCTGTAAATAGCTAGTTAAGCCAAGAGGTACATATGAAGATTGTTGCAAGAATGGGATGTCCAGTGAGATGTTTACTCTTTACATCAGTTATGAATGTGATAGTATGTGAAATAAAGTAGAAAATTAAGAAGGTAGGCTATATAGCACCTGAAGCGTTAAGAATTCCAGTTCTGTTAGCATATGCAGATGACATTATAATAATTGCAAAAAAAACCAAAATGTGGATAAAACTAGTAATAATTTACACAAATGATTGTCTAAAGAGTATAGAGATGGATTTAAATAAAGAGAAAGATAAAGGTTTAGGTGATGTAGTAAAGATGTATGTAAAGATCGGGGTAAATATTTTAGAAATTAATATAAAATTTGGGAATAAAGATGAAAGTAGAAATTAGTGGGAAAAACAATAAAAGAAATAAAACAAACATATCTTTTCTGGTGATCATATAAATTATCATTCAGAAGAAAGGCTTATTTGATATATTAATACTGATGGAAAGACAGCATACTTTGGAAGTGTATTTACATTGCCATC
Source organism: Protopterus annectens (assembly GCF_019279795.1). Lineage (NCBI taxonomy): Eukaryota > Metazoa > Chordata > Ceratodontiformes > Protopteridae > Protopterus > Protopterus annectens. The sequence goes on from NC_056743.1 coordinate 77,321,788, forward strand.
AGCATTTCAGAATTATTTCAGATTTTTTGTTTCATTTATATGGGGTTCTAGATTATCCCCAGTAAAAATTTGAGTTTTGTATATAAATAAAGAAGAAGGAAGTTTAGCGTTAATTAATTCAGTGGTCTACGCTGCTTCATTAAATGCAGATAGAGATGGATAAATGAAAAAGATAAGAGATTAGTAGTAAAACTGTATAAATCTAAGTATGATAAATCAAAGGGTATAGTGAAAAAAGAAAAAAAATGAAAAAGAGTGTATAAATGAAGAAATAAAATGTTACCAAGAAAAAATATTTTTGTGGAAAATAAAAAAAAAAACTGATATAGAAAAATATAGAAATGTATGGTGTAAGAATGTAATAATAAAAGCATTGCAATGTAAAACCATGGGAAAATCTAACAGATGAAAAAAATTAAAGCTATAAAAATAGGAAGCAAATGGTTATCAGAAAGTAGAATGTCAAGATTTTTGAGAAGAAGAAACAACTATGGAAAATGTGCTTTAGAAATGTAAAAGAGTAGAAAAAGTTATGGAGAAAACAGCGTAAAAAGATTTTTTTGAAGATATAAAAGAAGTAGATAAAATAAATATGGATGTGATTAAATATGGATATTATAAGAACAGAAGTAAAGAATACATTAAAACAGTAGCTAAAATATTTTTATATGGAAAGAAATAATAAATGAAACTGTTTAACAGTAAATGGATTTTAACAAGAACATTAAATAAAATCAGATGGTGGTGATAAAGAAAAGAGTGAGGGTCTAACAGGGATTAAAATTTTGCGTGATTTTAAATTAAATTATAAATAAATGTAAACAGACTTGTATATTTATATATTTGTACATGTGTAAATGTGTAAATATTTTGTAAACAAAAGTTATTTTGTATACAAATAAAGGACCCCTACTGTTTTCAATCAATGTGGGATCTTTTACAGCCACATGAGCTACCACCAACGCAAAAAGATGGGGCCGCTGTTTAACGTCTAATCTGAAAAATGGCACACTCAAGAGTGCAGTACCCTCATTATGCTGACTACAGTGTGACAATCAAGCTACGTAGTGTGGGCATAGAATCCACAACCGCCTGCTCCAAAAGTGAGTGTGCTACCTATAGCACTATGAACACTTGCATAATTACATGCATACGATGAATATTAACAAAATTGTCCACAAATAAAGTGTCAAGACTTCAGGAATGAACCATGTCACCCTGACACAGACTGCTATATCCACTATGGCAAAATCCGCTGCTTAAAATATATGAATAAAATTATATCACAATAAATTTCAATTTTAGTTTCAATTATGGAATATTCATTCACATAACTTCATTGTGTGTGCATTCACTTCATTGTGCCTGTTAAAATATTGGCTGAAAGGAAGATTATTTTGTATTATTAATGTGTCACTTGTTAACAGGGTAAGCGGTCTTACCTTGGGACACTTTTCAGCCATACCCTGGTCACAAAGCCAAGTGCAGTAACTATTTCCTCTGTGCTCTATATAGCTATATATCTAAATCTGTTAGTGTGTTTGTCTATATGTATGGATATATATATATATATATATATATATATATATACATATATCAAACTAAAATTAACCGCACTCAAAAAAATTAACAAAAAGAAGAAATTTTAACTAAGAAATGAACTTCGTGACAATAACAGCATTCACAACTCTTATAGTGGCTTTCATCTTATTTATTATCAAGACTTCATCAGAAAGAAACATGTCTTTCTGAAGAAGTCTTGATAATAAATAAGACAAAAGTGCTAAAGTACTACAAGAGTTGTTGGTGTGATTTACTATTTTATGAATGCTGTTATTGTCACGGGGTATATATATATATATATATATATATATACATATATATATATATATATATATATATACACACACACATATACACATACAGATATCTGTGTGTGTGTATATATATATATATATATATATATATATATATATATATATATATATATATGGTTCCACTTGAAACCGTTGAATGTTCAGAACATCAAAGTTCTGATCATCGAGACCAGATGTTCAGAACACAGATGGTTCAAAATGGAAGTGCTAGGTAAGTAAAAATGTAAAATTTTGGGTGTGTATGCAGGGCAGCAAGGTGCCCTGCATGTTGTGTGTGTGTGTGTGTGTATGTGTGTGTATGTGTGTGTGTGTGCCATCTGAGTGTTGGCATTGCAGGCAGGGTACAGGAAATCTCCCGTTTTGCGCTACCGCATATAGTGGTAAACAGGAGATTTCCCTTACCTCACTGTAATGCGATCTCGGAGTTGGAATATTAAAGTAGGGGGGGTGTCGGGGGCAGGAGGGTGAAGCCTCCCTGCATAAAATAGTTTTTGTAAGTTTATTTCTTTTTGTGTGGTTCACTTTGAACCTTTGATGTTCTGAACATCGATGTCCTCGTCTCGATGATCAAAACTTCGATGTTGTGAATATTCAACAGTTTCAAGTGGAACTATATATAAATATATAAATATATATATATATATATATATATATATATATATATATATATATATATATATATATATATATACACATCTCTGTGAGTGTGTGTGTGTGTGTGTGTGTGTGTGTGTGTGTGTGTGTGTGTGTGTGTGTGTGTGTGTATGTGCTATCTTTCTAAACCAAATCCTAACCTTGCCAGTTCATCTCACCCCAGCCTTACAGATTACCTTATGAAACATTCCTTACTTTACCTCACGTTGAACCTTCACCTGAGGAACTTATTTTCTGATTTGTCACTTACAAATGAATACCTTTAATGCAAACACCAACTGAAAACTCTGATGATATGTGAGAAGTTTCAGCTACATTTTCACACTTTTAATGGCATACTCCCCACTTATAACATGGAAGATGTCACTCTACTTGCCTCTCTCACTCCTCCCTCTCTCTTACTCTCTCTTTATCTGTGTGTGTGTGTGTGTGTGTGTGTGTGTGTGTGTGTGTGTGTGTGTGTGTGTGTGTGTGTGTGTGTGTGTGTGTGTGTGTGATCACTTTAATAAGTTGAATATGCATTACGCATAATGTTTAACAGTTTGTATGTGTGTGAAAAAGACTGATTGCTAATGTAAACAAATGTTTTTAAGTACAAGTGTGTTATTGTCCATTGTTTGTTTTCTGCAGTGTGGGTAGGTAGGAGAACATAGGGGAATGTATGGGGAAAGAAGAAAAGCCAGTTCTGACATGTATAGATTCCCTAACAACATGGATTATGTGTGAATATATATAGAAATGTCTATATCTATTTAACTGTTTTGTGTGTCCTCCTTTGGGTTTGGATAAGTTTTGATGAAGTTCACCTTGTAAAGTAAATGAAAGTGCTGAGCTCCAAATAAACACCAAACCATATCTAGCTTTAAAATGTTTATTTGCCATTATTTGTCCATAGACTTCAGCAGAAACCATTATTATTATTACTACTGCGAAAACCCCTTTCAGAGAATGGCTCTTTGCTAAATGATAACTACTGAAATCTAACTCCTACAAATGGCCATTTTAGCAAATTTTTTCTAGGGTTAAAAATGCTTGGCCTTATCAAGAATTAGCCCTATTCCTCACTGTAGCATGATCTCGGAGTTGTTATATTTAGTTAGGGGGGGGTGTGGTGGGCACAGCCCCCCACTATGAAGAGTTTCATTTTTTTCTGGTTTTAGATTGGCCAAGCATTTTTTCCCCCTAGGAAAAAAACTTGCTGGAATGGCCATTCAAGGGAATTAGATTTCGCTGGTTACTGTTCAGAGAACAGTTGTTTGCTGAAAGGGGTTTTCACAGACATAATATAGGCCTGTTTAATGTTACCTTTTTGCTTTATCACCAAATGTGGACTGTTGCCAAACATGCTACCTTAATCTTCATAACCTAAAATAATTTTCCAATTATCCCTTATAATATTCTTAATGGCACCACTATCCACACTTATGTCCAAACAGTATCATGGTGTACATTCAAAGTTATCACAATTGTTACCCTCCAAACTTGGTTTCATCTTATTTCTATTAATTAAACCTCATAAAAGTATAGGTGGGAAGTCCACAGATCTCTTAGTTCTTATCTCTTGAGCCACATTTCTTAAAAATTCTTCAGGATAACCCCTTTCAAGAAATAATTTAATAATGTGCTCAATCTTTTTGTTCAAAATCACCATCTTCACTAACCATCCTCACTGCTCTAATTAACTGACAATGAGGGACATTCTTTTTTACATACAAAGGATGCCCAATTTTATAGTGGACATAACTATTAGAAAATGTATTTTCTCTTTGTATATTACTAAAAAATATTCAACACACTATCTCATTTGAGGTCAACATCCAACAAAACTCGCTTTCTGCCCGTGTTCACCCAGAACAACTTTCAAAAGACTAGAACTTATGTTGAGTTCATAAATAAATTCTTCTAGATCAAAACCATTACTTATGGTTATAAAAAACAAATCATCAACAAATCGATGGCAAAAAATAATTTTCTTAAAGAAAATCAGGTTGAGATGAAAGAAGTAGAGTGGCAGGTATGCTTATCTGCACACTGTCCACCAGGTTTAAATGAAAATATAAATATAAAGTGTTTTTTACTTGATAGAGGATTAATTATTTAAGTTATCAGGCTTCTAAGGGTTGATTTCCTGGTAGTCTTTTAACATATTGATGAATAAATTGGTTTTGAATTTTCATTCATTAATATAGTAATAACCCATGCCTGGGTGTGGGTAATGCTGGATTTACCCACGGTTGGCATGGTTTGGTCACGAGGGCGACACCCGAGGGATCAAACAAAGCCAACCGTGGGTAAATCCAGCATTACCCACACCCAGAAGTGGGTTATTGCTATTATACAATGACATTATTTAAGAAAAAAATAATGAATTTTCTTAAATAATGGCATTGTATAATGCCTCTTTGCTGCCCTTCCACAGCTGTGTGGTATTCTGTGGCAGTTCTGATGTACTGCGCATGCATATGCCTATGCAGTACATCAGAGCTGTGGGCAAAAGCAATGGAGAAAGCAAGATCTCTGTTGCTTTTTACAAACTGTTTCGCTATATTAAATGGGTTTAACATAGCGAGACAGCTTTAAAAAAAGCAACGGAGCCGTCGCTTTTTTTAAAGCTGTCTCGCTATGTTAAACCCATTTAACATAGCGAAACAGTTTGTAAAAAGCAATGGAGAAAGCAAGATCTCCGTTGATTTTTACAAACTGTCTCGCTATGTTAAACTCATTTAACATAGTGAGACAGCATTAAAAAAAGCAATGGAGAATGTCCGTTTCTTTTTTTTTATGCTGTCTCGCTATGTTAAACGAGTTTAACAAAGCGAGACAGTGTGAAGCAATGGAGATCTTGTGTTCTCCGTTGCTGTAACAAAAAAAAAAAAAAAAGAGTTACAGTAATGGAAAAAGTCCAGGCGACCGGACCTTTTTCCATTACTATAACTCTGATTTACAACGTGCATGCTGACCAATCAGCATGCATGTGTTTTGAATATTAATGGGGGGTTCATTGTATAATGTGAATTTTTTATTATTTAAAAGTGCCTTTCTACAGTTGATAATGGTTTCTGATGAATGTTATGGATGAATACTGTTAAATAAAAGTTTGAACCCTAAATACAGTTTGGTGTTTAGTTGGATTTCTACTTTTGGAGCACTTCCAGTGTTTTTTGGTCTATTTTACACTGGTTGGTTGATATTTCTTGGCTTTTCGTTTATTTGAAAGTGCTGAACTATTAAACATTTATTTTTTTTTTTTACTTCTGACTTGCTGTTAGTACTGGTCTTATTTCCTGTGGAAGATTTTGTATATATCCAGTGTTTTGCACTGTTTTCTTATTTGTGTAATCAATGTGTTTTGTCACTGCTTGTGTATTTGAGGTTTTCTGTGTGTGGTTTTGGTAGTTGCCATTTGTGCTTTAGATGTAGCTGGGTTGGTGGATAGATGGATAGGTGGACAGATATAGCTGCAGTTATAGATACAATGTATGTGTGTAACTTGTGGTGCACTGATAGTTACTGAGCCTGAAGAGCATTGTGTGTTTAAGGCCTACATAGATAGGCAAACAGGAGAAAAGTTGGAGGATAGTCGGAATCAGCTGCACAGTGACATTTTTCAAGCCCATTACCCTACTGTGTCTCAGACATCCTGATCACTGAAAACCATCCTGAAAGATGTCCTAGCTAAAATCTTGCTCAAAGCCAGGATAAACTATATCCCTAAATGTGAACAAGCACCTTTTCATCCTTATACCTCCTTAATATCCCTTCTTCACTTACTTCCTTACTTCTATCAACTTCTCTTCCCTAACTTTCTGTCTAAGTATACCATAATCCTATTTTTCACTCACGTCATATTGCATTCTTGTTTGTATTAGGCTAACTTACCTTTAATTTCTCTATAAACTGTCTAAAATTTCTGTAAATATTAAATGATTGTCAGATTACTTGTATCAATTCTTAACCAATGTTTTTATATTATTGCTTATTTGTTATAATTATTTAAACTGCAGATGATTTTGCTTTATTTTTAAACATTGTAAAATTATTGCTCTTATAATATTTTGTAATAATAGCTTTTCTCCCAGGGCATCTTCTGAAAATGAGCTTTTACTCAGTTGGACCTTCCTGGTAATCAAATGATGTTAACAAATAAATAAACAAATGAAAGTGGAAGTCTCCAGGTAGCAACAATGCCAGTCACATGATTTCACTGAAAACAGGAGCCAAAACAATATCCCTGAATGTAAAAGAGATTAGGAATGGTGACCTGCTGGTTAAGTTTTGCAGAGCTAGCTTGTTATCAGTTTACCTTTAAAACCGCAAATCACAGTGGTTCGAGTGCTCATATGACCGACTTGAAACCACGAAAATGGAAACATTGATAGTCCTTAACGTTCGAAAAACAGCAAATCAAAAAGCAGATTTGCTGTTTTTCGAACATTAATATCGAAAAAAAAACAAAGTGTAAAGAAGGGGGACAAGCCCCCCTGCACCCCCCATCCCCCTGCTTTATTGTTTTAACTCCGAGATCACACTACAGTGGGGAAAGGAACCATTTCCCAATCCCCACTATAGTGCAATCTGCCCTAGAATGTCGAATGTGCAATGAGGCAAACTCACTGTGCATTCGTTCATTGCACATTCTAGCCTTTGTCCATTCGGCATTTGCAAATCTTGCAGACTGCCTTTCAAACAACTGCAAGTTGCCTGTGTGCAATATGCACATCTAAAGGCAAACCTTATCTCATTGCAAACACATGTTACAATATGCAACAAGGCAGAACATTTTCTTAGTGATGTTTTATTGTGGTTTATGGAAAGGCTATGGTGAAATTCTTACTTTGTTTTGTCATTCCTTTCATTTTGTTGGCAAGATGCTATACTTCACCATTTATTTGGAAACAGACTTGCTTGTATTGAATAAATAATACATGTTGTTTCAGTTGAAGACGGCAGCAAACTTGCTGGTTGCAGCACCATGCAGAGAAAACAGTTTCCTCTGCAAACTGAATTATCTACTACCAGTCGTTATTAGTCAAGAGTATTAGGAATGTAGGGAGAGAAGGTTGGATGATGTGGGGATAGTGAATCATGAAGTGAAATGGATTAGCAAGGAGGAAGTAAGGATAGCTATGAAGAGGATGAAGAATAGAAAGGCTGTTGGTCTAGATGACATACCTGTGGAAGAATGGAGGTGTTTAGGTGAAATGGCAGTGGAGTTGTTAACCAGACTGTTTAATGAAATCTTGGAAAGTGAGAGGATGCCTGAGGAATGGGGAAAAAGTGTTTTGGTACCAATTTTTAAGAATAAGGGTGATGTGCAGAGCTGTGGTAACTACAGAGGGATAAAATTGATCAGTCACAGCATGAAGTTATGAGAAAGAGTAGTGGAAGCTAGGTTAAGAAGGGACGTGATGATTGGTGATCAGCAGTATGGTTTCATGCTGGGAAAGAGCACTACAGATGTGATATTTGCTCTGAGAGTGTTGATGGAGAAGTACAGAGAAGGTCAGAAGGAGTTGCATTGTGTTTTTGTAGACTTCGAGAAAGCATATGACAGGGTGCCTAGAGAAGAGTTGTGGTATTGTATGAAGAAGTCGGGAGTGTCAGAGAAGTATGTAAGAGTGGTACAGGAAATGTATGAGGGTAGTGTGATAGTGGTGAGGTCTGCGATGGGAGTGACAGATGCGTTTAAGGTGGAGGTGGGGTTACATCAAGGATCAGCTCTGAGCCCTTTCTTATTTGCAATGGTGATGGACAGGTTGACAGACGAGATCAGACAGGAGTCCCCGTGGACTATGATGTTTGCAGATGACATTGTGATCTGTATTGAGAGTAGGGAACAGGTGGAGGAGACCCTGGAGAGATGGAGATATGCTTTAGAGAGAAGAGGAATGAAGGTCAGCAGGACTAAGACAGAATATATGTTTGTGAATGAGAGGGAGGATAGGGGAATGGTGAGGATGCAAGGAGTAGAGGTGGCAAAGGTGGATGAGTATAAATACTTGGGGTCAATAGTTCAGAGTAATGGTGAGTGTGGAAGAGAGGTGAAGAGGAGAGTACAGGCAGGATGGAGTGGGTGGAGAAGAGTGTCAGGAGTGATTTGTGACAGACGAGTACCAGCAAGAGTGAAAGGGAAGGTCTACAAGAGGGTAGTGAGACCAGCTTTGTTATACGGGTTGGAGACAGTGGCATTGATAAAAAGGCAGGAGTTTGAGCTGGATGTGGCAGAGTTAAAGATGTTAAGATTTGCACTGGGTGTGACAAGGGTGGACAGGATTAGGAATAAGTATATTAGAGGGTCAGCCAAGGTTGGAAGGTTTGGAGACAAAGCCAGAGAGGCAAGATTACATTGCTTTGGACATGTGCTGAGGAGGGATGCTGAGTATTTTGGGAAAAAGATGCTAAGGGTGAAGCTACCAGGTAACAGGAAAAGAGGAAGGCCTAAGATAAGGTTTATGGATGTGGTGAGAGAGGACATGCAGGTGGTTGGTGTGACAGAGCAAGATGCAGAGGACAGGAAGAAATGATAACAGATGATCCACTGTGGTGACCCCTAATGGGAACAGATGAAAGAAGATGATGATTAGGAATGTCCTTGTAGTCAAAGAAGGAGCTATCATTACATACCATTACAAATAACCTTGGTACAGAATTGTAGGTTACTTCTAAGCAGTAAAATATACCTGAACATAACTTTACATTTGTTTGCAGTAAAAATACTGTTAAGTTAATCCTGTCCAGCATGTTTTCCTTAAAGAAACAAAACTTTTAACAGTAACACTATACAGTCATCTCAAACATTGAAAATAAATAAATATTGTAGATGTCAAAACTAATCAGATTTGGGCCATGATATCTCCGGTTAAAGAATTTATTTCACTAGATGTTAAACTGTTTGATTCTCTAGGCATTTAATCCCATTTCTTTGGAAGTTGGTTCATATTATTTGAAATATGCTGACACCAGTTTATAACAAAGTAGAACATGGTAAAAAAGAGCTGAAATGTAAGGCGTACTGTTACTCACTACTCTAGAACTGAAATGTAAGGTGTACTGATACTCACTACTCTAGAGCTGAAATGTAAGGTGTACAGATACTTATCTAGAACTGAAATGTAAGGTGTACTGTTACTTACTGCTCTAGAACTGAAATGTAAGTTGTACTGTTATTCACTGTTCTAGATCTGAAATCCAGAGCTCTTTGTTTATTCAAAAAGTTGCACCTATTCTGCTAAATATTTACATTTAATAGGTGCATTTTGTTGGTACAATTCATTAAGTAAGTTTAGGTCTTCATTTTGTAATGTTATATCTATCCCCAAATCTAAACATTATTTATGCAATTCTTGTATATAGGCACTACTGAGACGCTTAGTAGCACTATGCAGGGCTAGTGCACTGTGTTGGCATTGAAAATGTCTCCATGTAGTGCTCTGCTTAGAGAGATTATCCTGACACTGTTCCTAGTATGATGTAGTGCTGAACATTAATGTCCACCTTGGTATGTGCAGCATATGAAAAATGGTCATATTGGCATGAATATTTCTTTGGGACTAATTTAGAGTGCACGCAGCTGTGTGTCCACACAGGGCCATCTTATGTTGTTTGTACTATGAAGGTAATGGAGATGATCATTTCACAAATCCATCATCTTAACAATAAAAATCACAGTGTGAGCTCTGTTGTATAACGTGATCAGAACCCTCAATGCAGGAAAAGATACCCACGTTAATTTGGCAGACGTGGTCCTACAGGAATTAGCCAGTTGGTTAGTCAGATGAGTAGCATGTTTTGGTTTGCTTCTCCAGTTGGAGGGATTCCTAATTGAGGCTACACTCCACAGCAGACTGCAGATAAAAAAAAAAACTACACTGACATCACAGCATAGTAGGTTTGAGCCATAAACCTGGTAGGGTATAATGAGAGAATGTGAACCCCTTAGGGATGATAGCTCATCCCAGAGATGGTAATTTGTTTGTGACTAGCTAGTGGGAGAATGTAGGGGTGAGAAAGGAATGATCCTAATACCCAGGATGTAGACTATTTCCAGGAAGTAACACAGGAAGTGTCCTCTTACAGTAATCACATAGGACAATATGTCTACATCTAAACACACACACACACACACACACACACACACACACACACACACACACACACACACACACACACACACACACACCGCACACACATACATGCAGCTGTACTTCAGGTCATCAAAACTCCAGATCATCAAAAACCACATACCCTCCACATCCGCCCAACTAAATATACCAACTCTGAAATTGCACCACAGCTGGGAAAAGGACAGAGTTCACCTTGTCAGCCAACATGTTACTTACCTTAGGAAAATCTTCTTCGCTCTGGTTTATCGCTAAAATAGTTTTTTGTTATTTTCATCTCGACGATGTGGTCTTCAATCTCATTTTTTGACAATCTGAATGGGACCCATATATACATATATATATATATATATATATATATATATATATATATATATATATATATATATATGCATACGTACATGTGAAGAACTGTAAACAAATACAGAACAGTTGGGTATTTGTTATACATAGTTATGGATATATAGTTGCAGTCACGTCAAATGTTCAGAATATTGAATGTTTATGTGCATCACTGTTTCTGGCTTTAGTAATGTGAGTATGCATGATTGCTGATTAGCAGGGAATGGGAATTTTCCATTTCCCCCACTGCTGTCTGGTCTTTGTAGTCAGTGTGCATTAGTTGTACAGAGTACAGGGAGTCATTTTTCTTTTTTTCTTTTTATTTTCTATTTTTTGAGATTGATGTTTTGGGTTTCAGCATTTTTTCTATATCTGCCAATCATTTCATAAATATATATATATATATATATATATATATATATATATATATATATGAAATTTCATATGAGTTGCAAAGTCATTTCATGGAATTTTGCATGGTAGGCTAGTGCAAGCCTCCAGCATAAAAAACTGAAAAGAACTGTCCAATGTTTTGCAATAAGACTGCTTGCCAAGGGGGAGCAGGTTATGAAACAATGGTCTCTCTCTTCAGCGTCTGCACTAAAATGTAGTATTCTTTTTTGTAGATTCAGCACCTGGATGTTGCCAGGAGCATGCTAAGATGGCAGAACATTATAGAGTTACTGTTAAATATGTACTGTTAATAATGCTGTTTGTGTTCCCAGCTGGGGCAGGTAGGTGGAATATGACCACAGGATGAAATAGTGTCATAATTAAAAAGAAAACTTTCTTGACATGATGTTAATTTCTTACAAATGCAAAGATAGAGCAGGAATGATCTTAAAGTTGGTCCCAATTCTGGTTGCCCCCCTGAGAAAATCTTAGTTTGTGGCAAGGCTATTCACTTATAAAATTGTGAAATTCTAGTTAGAAAAACATTAACACCGAAAATGATAAGCTTAGAGTTAGTGTCAATACTTTTCCTGTCTCAGTAGCTCACATCTATTAACCAGGCATTGCAACCTTGCTGATGTCACAATTTCTATAACTGTAGTTTTTCTTTTATATGACCCATTCCCCAAAGGGTTCATTATAACAGCACTCAGCTAGACTGTAGCAAAGCAGTTCAAATGAAGATTATTGCAGGAAAACATTTTTTTAATGTCATAGTTTTATTTTATTTTGTACAAGTATTTTAGACATACTGCTGTGCAAGCCATTTTAAGCAATGCTTTATCTTTGTTACACAGTACAGCATCGTTTTACTACAAGGCACTGCAATGCAAGTAAAAAACATTAATAATATCAGCATTTAATACAAAATGAAACCATGATTTTATTAGTATCATAGTAATCTTGTTATGATCTGATAGTTATATTTGGAATATATCTGTTTGGTATCTCTTTCTCTTACATTTTCTAATGATTTCACATATACTCTTTTTCAGAAGTGTGTTACTTAAGTGGCAGGTCATGGCATGTCATGGGTGATGTTATTATATTTCAGGTTTTACATTACTGCTAGACAGTTTATCACTTTGTAAAATATCACAAAATGCAGTGTATGAAATATCAGTAATAAAATGCAACTGAAACTGTTTATTGGATATATGGAAATAAACAAGGCACAGCAATTCCAGAACCTTCATAAATGTTTAACAAGCAAGCCTTCAATATAGATTAATTTAAAATGAAATAGCTGAATAAGCCAGATGAGTACACTGGTTTAATAACTATGTCCCTTTCTTAAAAAAAGACCTGCAGAAAAAAAATGTCCCAGTCAGATGGAATAGGAAAAAGACATTAATGGCAATTCTCAAAAAAGTTTGTGGTTACATTACAAGAAACCATGTTTGTATGAGAATAATCAAGCCAGTAAATAGAGAACAGGAGACAATGTAGTTTAAATTAAAGCAACAAGAAAGAAAATAATCCAGAATAGCAACAGTGAAATCAATTCAGCCACAGCAAGCTTATAAATAAAAGTACTAAAGCACACTGAAAGTACATGCAGAACATCAAAGCCAAAGGCACACAAAGTTAAAATAGTTGTAGTTACAGAAGACAAAAACAAGTAGTCAGAAATTAACATTTTTATTGAATGCTGTCAGGATAATTCTATCAGTAAACGTGTCATGGATTTTTGTGCATTTTTATATATTGAGTAAGATTGTATGGGTAAATGTTTCAAAGGCTCTAGTAATATCCAAAAAGACAGAAGGGATTAGGAGCCCTTAGAAAGGTTAAAATATTCATGGGCATAATCTGAAGGAGGCAGTTTAAGAGAACATTTACAATAGAACCAGGTGGATGGACTTATCAAACGAACCATTTCAGCCACAAACCAGTCAGAAGGTATACAAGAATATTAAGTTTACATAGTTTCAGCAGATGCAAAGAGAAAAATAACACTGTAGTTTTAAATTAACCATGAACAAAATAAAAGTACAGAGTGCACAAAAAGGACAGACTGGCTATAAAGTCAAGGTAAAGCAAAGAACCAAGGGAAATAATATCTTATTAGTTAAATCAGCCAGAAGCAAACTTGATAACATATCATCAAGGTAAATTTATGAGGTCTATTAAACAATACAGTTCAGATGGTCGGGAGCTTTGAGAAGTTTTTACCTCAGCAGAAAGTGAGTTGCATATTGCAGGGTCGTTTTGAAAAATGCCCTTTCAGTGGACGACTGAGAAAAACAGTGCTTGATAAGGGATATGAATCTTATTATTTGGCCCTTAATTTGTATCGTATGGAAGAACAAATCAATTTATGGAAAGTGGAGGGCAAACATTCATACAGAATCTTATAAGTCAACATGTAGGAAAAGACAGTGTCCATTTCAATAGCAGGGAAGCAGTTGGTAGTCTTCAATAAAGTACCTTAACATAGTTTAGAAAAAGAGTGAAAAATGACTGCGCAGCTTTTACTTAAAGGGATTTTGCCATGATATTTTATGCACTGCCAGGTGTATGTTCTACATTGTATGGGGAAGCAATATTCCCTTAGCTATGGCCTGCCAGGATACTGCGATTAACAGAGTGCAACCTTATAAGGAGAGTTTTAGCTGAAACACATTTTCATCAATGTATTTAACATGCTGAAAAAATAGAGCAGGTTCAACCCAGTCTTTGAGTTTTATTTATTTACGTATTTGAATGAACAAAACAAAGATATTGGAATCCAAAAGGAGTCCATTAATTTGAAAGGAGTGCTCTTTGTGATTGGTCAAATTTTACATACAGAGTTTCTTTTTTTTTTTTTTTTTTGTGCAGTGAGAACTTGGTTAGTAGTGAACCAATTGAAATACAGTGTAGAACTGAGTGTAAATATATTAGATTGGTAAATAATCTTTTGATTGAATGAAGACTAAGATATTTGTTCAGGAATGAGATTCCATTTGGAAGCGACAAGAAGAATAGAACAGATAAATAATGAAAGGGTTATGGGTTCAAGAACAGAACCTTAGAGGATTGCTTAGTACATTATGAGGCAGTGATTCAGAGATAGTTGTATCACTACAGTGGCATGAAGCCTCTGGTTGGCTTATGGATAGCACAGCATGCAAATGCTATAGTGAGTTGATGCGTCTAATTATAAATTAACCGTGTATTTTGTCCCTAAGACATACCCTAGGATTGAACTAGCATGGGAGAATAATTGAACGACAATCAATTTTTTCAGCAGAGCAGTGAAAACTGAGCTTTGTATTTTATAATGAATGCCAACTGATCTGTATGCAGCAGTGGCTTTACCTGCTATTGTAGGTAAACAGTGTAAGGCTGTGTGTGTGTATATGATGGAATGAAAGCTTGATTCTGACTGTTGTGAGTGTGTGTGTGTGTGTGTGTGTGTGTGTGTGTGCGTGTGTGTGTGTGCGTGTGTGTGTGTGTGTGTGTGTGTGTGTGTGTGTGTGTGTGTGTGTGCCTGTGTGTGCCTGAGTGTGTCTGTGTGTGTGTGTGTGTGTGTGTGTGTGTGTGTGTGTGTGTGTGTGTGTGTGTGTGTGTGTGCGTGTGTGTGCGTGTGTGTGTGTGTATTCAAGTGAGTATCTGGCTAGGTATTTGTGAATGTATGTCAGAATGTGAGACCGTGTGTGTCTGTAGGTACCTATGTAACAGCATTGTGTGAATCTGCTGGGGAATACTTGGCATAATGTTCCAACTTATTTATGTGTGTGATTCCAAGACATTTGAGGTTTTGCTACATGTTTCTCTTGCATGACTGTATAGATAGCCTGCCCTTTTTGTGTTTCATTACACTTGTTCTGTTCTAATTCTTTTGTAATGCTAGATCAGAAACAGGCACTAATAAGGTTATGAATGTCCCCTGGATGTTGAGACTCTCTTAACTTATTTGCACCTTTAATGCCATGCATGTAGCCTTTCTACTACTGCTCAAAGTGTGAGTCACATAAGAAATTCTCCTCCCTCATGCTTACATCCCCTTTGGGAACTGCCAAGTTAAAATTAAAATATTTAGTTTATGATAGCCCTTAGACATGCACATCCACAATCATTAAGGTTTTGATTGTACATTTTTAACTGCAAATATTAAATAAAGTTATTTTTCCCATTTAAAAAAGAGGAAAATGCTTTTTTTCTTTTACAGCTATCTGAATCTGAGCACATAACACCCACAGATGCAATCAGCAACAGCAACATGTATGTGGTCAGTATCCGTGGGAGTCTATGCAGTGAACAAAAGTGAGGCTTTATAAGGCAAATTGTTTGTGCTTTAGAGAGTGTTTGTAACCCTCTGTTTTACCATGTAGTTGTGTAGCATTTTTTTCCTCCATTCTGTTCAGAGCCGCACAGGTAACTAACTGGGTAATCAGTCAATAGAATTGCGAGGTGTCTCGGTAGCTGTAAATGGAACCAGCTACAGTTAACTACCGAAGTTTAATTTGCTGCTTTAGAATTTGTAAAATGTCATAAGTGGCTGCTCCATTCCATTTACTAGTTATTAATCATTCTGTTCACTTCCTGATGTCTGCTGCTGTTGTTTATCAATGACATTAACCTATACATTTTGCCCATATCAGGAATATGGCCGCTTCAGGTAACAGAAATGTAAGAATTTATTTCTATCCTATAATATTTTACTGCAGATAAATGGCTCTGAGGAGGTACACTTACTATTTTTATAAGAGCAAATGTCATTTAGTGCATGTCTCCAGTATTACAAGTATGCTTAGACTGTCAAGAAAGAATTTCAGCATAACAGTATCAGTACACAAATTTGTTGCCATGGTTGCTGTGTTGGTAACCATTTTCTGTCCTAAAATCATCTGTTCTGTTCAAGACATTTCTAATTGGAAAATCTGGTAGCAATCTCCTATTTGCCTTCTTGAATAATTCAAGAACATAAATGGGCCAAATTTCAGGCATATGGCATCTCTACCTGCAAGTATAAAACAGTAATTTTGCCATCTTCACATTTGGGTAATCAGTTTTTCAAATATTATACTATTTCTACACAACCTGTTTCACAGGTTATAACGTTCACCCATAAACTGATTAAGGGTTGAGGCATAATTCCCCCATAATTAATATCAGTGTGTGTGTGAATGGCTTGCTTCAGTTGAATCCAGTGGTTCTGTTCTCATAAGGACTTGGTATAAATACCTCCTCCATTGATTTCTGAGCAATTAGTCTTAATGTCGTGTACTGTTATTGTATGTTCAGCTGGCGCTCTGTTTATTTCTCCACATTTAGTATTTTTACATTATTTCCATCTATTTAGCATGTGCTGCAAGGTGTCTGCTACATATATTTTTTCTTGTTTGTCATAATGTTTGTACACTTATTGCATTCTACTGTTTGTTGCATCATGTTTTCTTTTTTATTTCTACTTCTTGTTCATATTGTCTTACGTATGTACAATGTCATGAAAATGGTATTGGGTGTTTCTTCCTGGGAGCCCATCAGAGACTGGATATACTGAGGTACCTATTAACAAAGGTAAAGAAGCAAGCAAGCTAGTCTTGTCAAAAACATTTTAAATGGGTTTGAGTGTTTTCCACAGTCATTTTGAAATTGTTAGCATATGCAAGTATTTGATAAACTGCACTGTTATTTTGATGATTTCTACCTCTAGAATGTTATAATCTGCTGTATCATCTTGCATTTAAGGGCAAACATCGAAAGTTTTCAGGCTCAACTAGTCTAGTATTTTTTGTATTGAAATGTTTTGCTTGGGTCTATGTTTAGCGATTGAACGGAATGGCTACTCATCGAACACAACATTAAATGTCTGTGTTCTCGAATAGGCATATCGTAAATAAAATTATCGAACTTGCATAACTGGCCAACAGCAAGGAAACAGCATGTATACCTCACACTAAATGTGCTGCTATTATTAATATACTTTTACCATGATATTTTAATTATAAAATTAAATATTGCGTTAAAGTAGCATGTTGAACCAGTACATTTAAGTTGTTTTGTTGAAGACAAGGACCCTGCTCATAGCCCCCACTTTCAATTTTATAAACAGCATGTATTGTTTTATAAAAGGTTTATTGATGACCTATTTTTTATCACTGATGCTTCCCTGAAGACATTAATACATTTTTGAATGATTTGAACAGGAATATGGTTAGCTGAGATTTGGTTAACAGGAAGTTTTCTATTCGGATTTACAGAAAATCTTGTTTTTCTAATAACTATTTATTTTATACTAGTGCACATTCAATTTTCATGAAAAAGACAATACCCAGAGATCAGATGATCAGGCATTCTAGCCTTACTATAGATGTTGAAGTGCTTTTAGAAGGGATTCATGAGTTGTTAGATTTATTCATACAGAGAGGTAACAAATTATTAGATTTGCAGCATACGGCTGATGGAATAATATTTAAGAGGAATGAATTTTCCCCTCCCATTTTAACTGTTGATGTACAAGCTGATCTTGTCCAAGCACTCTAAGTGCAATGATTACAACCCAAGCACCTCCATCACATCCTTAGACCTAACATTATCTCTGTCTACTATGTTTCTTAACATAACCCGCAGTTTACCAAGTTTGTCCTCAGAAAATCAAATTAGCCCTGCAGACATATCTACCTCCAGACCTAGAGACATCAGTGCCTTAGCTGGAACCTTCTGTTTATCATATGTAATAGCACTCCTAAGTCATTACACAATACAATAATCTGTTCACCCCATTTTAAACTCCAAGCCATCCTTCACTGATCAGCAGAAATCATGCAGTTAATGCACTGTCTTTGGGCTATTCAAAATCTGTTCTCACATCCATTGTTGAGCTGAACTAAGCTTCTCAACGGTTGTGCAAGCTACCTTGCAACCCATGTGTTTGGCCTTTACAAAGAAGAATTTATCACATGGACTTAGCCCCAGCATGGGGTAATCCTACATTCTAATAGGCAGTAAACAGATAACCAACTCAGTGTCCAGCTTAACAAACCAGATGTAAAGAAAAGTACAAATCAACTTCACTGCTTTATCCAGCGATGCATATCACATGCATGCATCTCCTCTGTCAGTATGGTCATTCACTAAAGAACCTTCTTGGAAGAAGGTGTGATGAATAAGCTGATTTGCTTGGCTTCTTCTCTAGAACTAATCTCAAAGATGAGATTCTTCAATTCTGAAAGGGAGGAAAACTTAGTGGACCTAATACCATACCTGCCTTATAATTAATTAAAAAAATGCACTATGTCCTGTCTACCTCTGACTGACTGCAAATTCTTACAAGCCCAATCATTGCTTTTCACTGCTGACCTAATAAAAATCTCCAAAGAAAACATCTTATTAATTAATGTGCTTTGTCTTTCTTGGGATATTGCTGCAATGTAAATGATAATGTACCTATTCTGATTTTAAAGACTGGTCTACCAGCCCCTCCCCAAAAGGGTGTGTGAACCCTAGAAACTGTAAAACAACCTGCCTACCTTGAATTCATATCTTCTGAATGAGTTTGTTAGCATCTTCCAGGCCTCATGGGCCCTGACCCTCTTTCTCAGGATCCTTGCACCAACACCTGACCCCACTAGACCACTGCAGTTCAAACCAGCATTTGGACTACTGACCAGTTATAGATATCCTCATTAAAATACTGGTTGTATTCCCCAGTTCCTCCTGCCCTACATCAGGGAATCTCCTTGCCTCATTGATCATGGCTTCTCACCATATATGTGCATGCAACACTTTCAGACTTTCAGTGAAGAGGTTTGCTCTCTGCCATCTTTCTAAAGTGCTGATCTTAGATGGCAGAATATAAGGAGACCATAGCTATGTGTTTCCATTACTTAAATGTTGTTATTCTCTTTTTGTAAGAAATATGCTAAACAGTGAAGGACAAGCTTAGAGTCCTTTTCCAAAAACAGTGACACAAAATTAGCAAATTCAAGCATCCATTTATCCCACGATCTGTTCCTGAAAATAAAAGGTTTCCTTCTCTCCAAAGTAGCCAGTACTGCTTTGAGGTCAGTCCCCTGGACCCCCCCCCCATTTGCATTAGTCTTTTGCATTTCCTTCACTGCTTTTGGGATGTGATGTGCGATAAACACACCTGGCTTTGTCCAAAAAAGAAAGCCCACTCTGCTGTATCAGTGCCACATTAAACTAAATCAGGTTACCATCATCTGAGAAACCCAAGTGGCTAAAGGATATCTGGGGAACTGCCTCCCGCTCTGTCCCTCAGAACTTCCTAGCCCATTCCCCATGTCTGTACACCACAGTTGGTATAGTTTCCCTCTGTGCACGGATTTTTCCTGTTGGCTGTTTTCCACCCATTTCCTAAGACATTTGGCAAGGAAAGAAGAAATGTTTCAAACCATACCTCTGTGTAAGTAAAGTGAGAAGGCTGATGTATTATTGTAGGTGAATGTCTAACTGTCTCCTAGTATGGGCTACAATCCCAACAAGACTGAGGTCTTTCTTTATATACTTTGTTGGTAAGGGAAGACATTTGCTGCTTGTCATCTTGAAATGGTTAGTCAGCTAATGAAATTCAATGATTGCATTAATATCAGTAAGAAAAGAATATTAGTAATCTCTGTATATCCTGCTATGTAATAATGATAAAGATATATTTTTATTTTCTATTTTGCCTGACTTCTTGCCTGTACATTGTCTCCTATACGTATAATTCTCAGCATGATCTCGTCAGAACATGCAGTAGTGAAAGCTGGAACTATTGCTCAAGAATAAATCTATGTGATGGAAAATACATGATCTACCGAAATCAGAAATGCCAGCTTAAAAAGTGTCACTGCATATGGAGTACTTTACACTACTATCCTACTGTTTGTCTTCTGTTCAGCAGTGTTTCAGCATCCCCCATGTTCCATGCATGCAATAATCTGTGTTTTTGGATTATGTTTCTTAACAATGCGCAGGCTTCTCTCACTTTTTTTTAATTAAAAATTGAATGAACTAACATTGTTTCAGTTCACATGTGGCATCTCTGCATTTCTGCATTCACATATTCAGATTAAAACAAATGACTGAAATGTCTGTTTATGTTCAACAAACATTTTAACCACTGGAGTCGGAATAACTGCCTACTGCAAAGAGTTTCTTTTAAATGACACACTACCTATTTTAGTTCATTCAAGATATATGAAATTTCCTCTCTATTACCCCTATAAGACCTTCTGTCCTCAACCCCATAGAAAATCAATTTGCTGTACAGATCTGTTGTAATATTTCAGGCTACAGCTCAGCAATGTCTATTGTTTATCTGTTGTTGAATGTTTGATTCCTTTAATCAGATATTTGAGGAACAATTTGTTTGGCACAGTAACAGGATGCGAAAGAAGTATGGATCCTTTGTAGTTCAAAAGTTTAGACATAGATCCCCAGGGAGGAGTCTGTAAGACATGGTCTGTACTGATAATAAGGATTTTTGAGGCTAGTGATCATTTTAGTTAGAAATCTCTGTGGTCTCTCAAGCTCAGAAAAATGCTTGGATGATTATAATTAAAAAAGGATGTATTCAGTAATGGGTAAAATGAGATATGAGTAAATGGGAATTAAGACTTCTTTGGTTCTAGAGGAAATTATTTTGGAAAGTAAAAGCTCCAGATAATCTACTGCAGAGATATGATGGGCAAAAACATCCGAAATGATCAAGAAGAGTGCTTGTAACCCATTACTGTGCTGTATTGATTGGAGGATTGTGTCATCTTTATGGTACGGGAGAATGTTTGGCTTATTAAAACTATCTACTCTGCATTCTTTTCACATTTAATTTGAGACGTCTGTGCTTGCACCAATTGCTAACCTGGATAAAAGCATGTTGTAACAACTGTCAATCAGCAGAAGAGATTGAATACAACACCCATATGTTTCATGTATTTTTGTATGTGGGCAGAGAATATCTGAATTTCAGAAGATTGAGACTGTATTCTCTCACTCTCCCTTCCTCTCTCTTTTTTAATTTGGATGCTGAAGGAATATTTTCTGTACTACTATTTTTCCTTTTACTGAAAATGAATTGTTTCAGATCAGCAGTCTACCAGAAAACAAGTTACTAAAATAATAAAATACATTTTTTTGAGTTGTTGTTCTGTAATTATACTGCTGATATTTGCTGCAGCTGTAAGCTTGCATTCATTGAAGTCATCTCCTTATAATGTTTTATTATGTTGTTATATTCTCAGAATAACAAAAATGTAGGCCCCCCTATAATAAAAAATACAATTTTAAGTGCTGACGAATGAATGATGTACTATATCATGCCAAATTCCATGAAATATGATATTGATACTGGTACTTACTAGATAGACTTCAGTTTTAGTGTTCTCCCTCCTGAAAAATGAAACTTGGTTGCTTATATAACACATAAATATATAAAGTAGCCATCTGATATGTGTGGAAAGGAATAGGGCTTATAATAACAAATGAGTAGTTATGCAGTAATATGTTATAAAGAGAATAGATAGGGAGAGTATCCTGGCAAATATTCCTGTGCTGTACGTTGATATCATACTACAGTAAACTCTCAGTTAACCAGAACTTAAGCAACCAGAAAAAAAAAAAATAGAAGAAATGCAGTACAGTTTTCAAGTGTTGCATGCACTTTCTGTGCCCCCCCCCAGAAACATACCTTATGTTTTTAGAGTTTTAAAAAGGAAGATAGGAATAAATTCCCTCTCTCCCCAACTTGAGAACAAGTCAAACCAATCAAATAGTATAGAGTACAGTATTAGTCAGGGGTTTCCTATCATGAAATCAAATGTTAAGAACGCCAAATACAGGAAGGACGAACTTGGTAGTTCGAAAGTTGAGAATGTCGAATCTGTGGAAACCCAAATTCTTTCCCAGAGAAAGAATTCGGTTGGCCGTTTCTGCAGCTTTGGCATTTTCAGACCAGGTCAAGGTAAGTGTATGAATGGGTAGTGATGGACTTTAGGGTTAGGGCATGGGTCAGGTAAGTGAGCAATAGAAATGGACTTTAGGGTTAGGGCACGGGTCAGGTAAGTGTGCGATAGTGACAGACTTTAGGGTTAGGGGGAGGGTCAGGTAAGTGCGCGATATTGACGGACTTTAGGGTTATGGCGCGGGTCAGGTAAGTGTGCGATAGTGACAGAATTTAGGGTTTGCGCACAGGTCAGGTAAGTGTGCGATAGTGACGGACTTTAGAGTTAGGGCACGGATCACGTAAGTGTGTGATAGTGACGGACTTTAGGGTTAGAGCTGGGTTAAGGATAGTGCATAGATAGTGGTGTATGTTAGGTTTAGTGTAGGTTTTGAAGGTGTTTGGTGTGATTGTGTTATGTGTGTGTTTTTCAGAACAGCTAATTTTTTCCCTGGGAAAATATTCACTGTTTTGAAGTTTCAATGTTATCCGAATTCGATCTTCCAAGTTCAAACTTATGGTGTTCGACATTTTGGAAGTTTGATTTCATGATATAGACCCTAGTCAGGCCTATTTTTAATAGTAACTTTCAAGCAATTAGAAACTACAGTTATCTGGCATCTACCAATCCCTGTGGGTGCCGGTTAACCGAGAGTTTGCTGTATATGCATGTGAGGTAATGCAATCACCAGATTGATAATACTGCAGTGACAGGATTTTACATGAGAAAAAAAATTATAAACCTGTAAGTACAGTAACATATGTTCAGAGTGCTATCCAGCATGTTATTATTTATATGAAATGGCATAACTGCTTTCCTTTTCTTGCTGTTTTATATATAATTAAACTTTTTTTAATCACAACAAAATATTCTCTCTTTCTCGTATGTATATACTTTGCATGCCCTTAATACCTTAGACAATCAGATCATTCAAAAATGCATACATATTATAAGTAAAAAGAGACATTCGAGATAGAATGTATATAAAAATGTGGGTTTATTTTCTCAAGAGCAAAAAAGGAATGCCTATATATATATATCTATGTATAATATAGTATGCCTCCTTCAGAACAAGGAATAAATAATCTCATCATAAACTGATTTTTATGTATCATTTGGTAAGCATGAAGCAATTTTCTTGTTTTCTTGTCCAGATGATGCAATACCTGTTGGAGCCAGTCAATCCTTATTTTTATATGTATTAGTGCATATTTTTTGCTGATCATTCATCAGTTCTCAAATGTTTATACACTCCCTCCTGCTGAAGTTCCTTTATATCATATTCCTGTCTCTGACTGATATTTTCTTGGTGCTGTAGCTTTCCTAATTTAAATGTTACTTTTTCACATTTATCAAGACAAATGACATTCTTATATCATGTGAGAAAGTTTTAACCGCTTGCAGTTTTGCTTTCAGCTCCTTATCTGACGAGCTGTATGGTTTTAAGTTGTCCACAAAAATTAAATGAGAACTCTTTAAACAAGTTTGTTTTCTGGGAGTCAGGACCATGACCTAATCTGTCAAGTAAATTAATGGCAAGAAAAAAAAAAGCAGCAGTGAGAAAGTGGAATATCCCCCTTTGAATTTTCATCTCAAAGATAAGAACTTGCCCTTTGTTAAGGCTTAACAGCAAAGTGGTCTTCCACTGTTTCATGGATGTTTTAATGTAATTGATCAATGTGGGGTGTGTCTTGTACATCTGTAAGCACTCCTTTTTCTATGAATGCGGGATGTTGTCAAATGCTTTTTGCAATCTTTCCATGCCATTTTTGTTACAATTCTCTGTATTAGTTTTATTTAGTAACAAATGATCCTTTGTTCCATATGACTTTCTTTTGTTATCTTTTTGTTCTATTAGCATAATTGACTTTTACCTAAATGACTGTAAACTCTTATCAGCATCGGTTCTAGTATACAGTTTCTATATCTTTGGAAGGCAATTTATTGGGCTATAGATTTTTAGAATGGCTTGCACGTTCACTCTAAAGGGAGAGTTTCATTTTTATTGTTGCTAATGATGTTGATGTCTACTCAGGATGCACAGGTAAGTAATTCTTACTCAGGGCAAAATCTTTTTGCAAAGATGTTAATACATTTAACCAAAAGTTAAGTACTGCATCTAGGCCCAGGGTTTTCCAGTTAGTAGCGTTTCTTAATTTTATTTCAGTTTTTCTGACCATTACTTCATCCCATTTCATATCCTCTACATTAATATTCTTCACTGCATTTTTCTTTTAAGTTTTCTATCCTTTCTGCATGTTTATTATGCTCTAGATGGTCTTTATAAATATTTCTCCAAAATTTGCCTATTTCTACTTTTTTGGTGGTGTTTCTATTCCCTTTGCTTTGTTTCCCAATTCTCTATAAAACTTTTCTGGGTCATCAATGAATTGCTCATTCTGAACTTTTCCTTTATATTTGTTTGCATATCTTCTATGTTTTTCTGTATGTACAGACATCTTTATTATTACTATTATTATTTGCAATAGTGTTTGCTAGGTCCAAGTCTGTTTGGATAATGTGCATTGCTTTTATCACATATATCTTTCTATGTATTTCTGATGATCTGTTTCCTCTTCTGTATTCTAACCATGATACTTCTTGTCTGAATTGCTTTATAGTTTTCTCTGTGCAATGTTTCCATGGTGGCATTTTATTTATCCCTTCCTACTCTTCTTGCTTTATATTTTTGTGGTAAGAGTATCTGTTATTAATTTAGCTACACAGTCATATATCCTACTTTTTCTGTTATATCACAAGAATTTTTATTAATAGTCCTAATTACTACATTCATCTATTATACCAGACTTCCAACTTTCTGGTTCTTATTTATTTTCTATAATAGGTTTCTTTCTTTGATCTTAGTATGTCTATATATATCTATTAAATCAATCAGCTCATCCCTTATATCATGTTCTTCTAGATTAGCACCTTCTTTGCTCTCCATTTCCTGTGAGTATTCTACAGAAAGTTCCAGAACACCTTCTTGTAGAATATCCTTGTCAGATGCACCTTCTTTCATCTACTGTTCTTTTGGATCTAATTCATAACACAGAATGACTATAACATTGAACCACAAAATATTGAGACAATAACATCGAAAATTCAGAACCCTGAAAAATTAGAACATCAAAATTACATAACAATGAAAATTTAAATCACTCAGTCTTATATCATCGAAAGTGTTACATGGCTATGGTTTAAAGTGTTAATTTTGTGGTACCACTTTAAGAAATTGTAGTATGTAGTAAACAAACATGACAGATGGTATGTTTTGCAGTTTAAGAGAAGTTCTTAGGTTGTATAGTAAAAGTGTATCAGATAAGGTTAAGCATTGTTGTGTCTGAGTGATGGATTTATGATTTTGAAAAAAGTCATGTTAGTGTTGTGGAAAGAGATGGTATGAGTGAGTAGGGGAGTAAGTTTTTATTTTGACTTTATGTACATGCTGTCAGGAAAAGAGAGGAGATTGTAATACAGTGGGGAATGGGAAATTTTCCTTGTCTCAATGTAGTGGGATCTTGGAGTTGGTATATTTAATTTGCAGGGGGTGTGGGAGGTGCAGGGGGGTTTGTCCCCCTGCGGAAATATTGATACAAGTTTGTCTGTCAGTTCAGTTATGTTTGAGGTGGAGGGGGCATTACTAATTTGTGCATTGTAACATTCGATGTTATGGGATGCGATGATTTAAATTTGCAGTGTTATGTGGTTTTGCTGTTCTAAGCTTCCAGGGTCATGTTTTTTCAACGTTGTGGTCTCAGTGTGTTGTGGTTCAGTGTTATAGTAATTATGTGTTTTGAAGTAGACCCATTCCTTCAAATGGGAATTTACTGGCCTATGACTTTATAACATCTCCACTGTTTTCTACTTCTTCACCTGCTGTGCAACTTTAGCGGAAATTTTGTAATGATCTCCTACAGAAGGCCCACAGTAGCACCATGAGGCAAGTTGTCAGGTGTCCACTGCTCCACATGCTTTTCCTTAATCTGAGGACTACTTGTTACATTGGCATTACCTCTGTTACATTGTCTACAAAAAGTTTGTCACTTTGCAAATAATCCATAACTTGAGTTTCTATTTGTTTAACTTCTTTTTTACTAATCCTCTTTTCTACTTTTCCCCTTTGTTTTTTAAATTTTTTATTATGAAATTTTCATGTTTGGGTGCCTTTGTCTCTATCCTTCATCTAATATCATTGGTGCTGTTTCTTTTTATTAATTAGTGTTTCTTTCTGAAGAATATTGCACCATGCCAGATGTCTCTCCTGTGAACCTTTGTTAATAACTCATGATGTTACTATACAGTTTACTTTGGGAGCATTATTGCCCCCATTTGAAAAAGGCACTCGACTGAGGATTAACATTTTGTGTCTACTGAATCTTTCCACATTTAGTGATTTTTTTTTTTTGTTTTTTTTAGTGAGTTTATATAATCAAAGTCAATAGTTTTGTTCCTTTTTCTCATTTACAGTCAAGCGTGCTTGTTTAATGGATTGTAAGACTGCCCGTATTTTACAGGTAAGTGTGGTTCCCAGACTTCTATTGATGACGTCTTCCAGAGGTGCAGCAGAATATTGTGTGTGGCTTTAATATTTTATCCATTAGCCTCATAATGGTGGCTGACACTTTTTGTGGGCCAGGTCATAACACTATTAACAGAAATAGACCATCAAGGGCTACAAAAGCTATGTTTTTCTTTCAAAGTGGAAATAAAGAGTTATCTGCAGTATCCTGTTGTCATATCTAGTCAGGACAAATGTCTGTCCTTCAATATGCTCTCATATCTATGCATCACCTCCAGGCACTGGAAAACTATCAGACTTTGAAATGCTGTTTAGTTTCCAAAAATTATTATTCTATCAGGACTAGAGGAAAGGACTATTGGACTGACCCACTCACTCTGTGACTGTTCTTTCACACCCACTTTAAGCAGTTTTGAGTTTCTTTTACTGTTTTTATGTAAATAATATTCTGTAAGGGGCTTCTTTTACTGTTTTTATGTTAATAATACTCTGTAAAGTATAGCTCTAAACTTTATTTCAGGGTCTGTTTCTATATTATAATTAGGTTTACTATTGGGATTCTGAATCTGCTTCGGTCGACTGTTTAAAATGTTGACTCAAAATGCTGAATCCAGAATGCCAAAAAGTAAACCAAGGTGAAAATGAATACCTTGATAACCATGGTTCGATGTACTTGACATAGCAGGAGGTGACATCAGTCACCCATGCTATGCACATTAACATACCATTAAACTTCACAGTCAACGGTATGTTAATGCTACTATTTTGCAGGGGGGACTGCACTGCCTGCACCCCCACACACCCCCTGCATATTTAATATACCAACTTCGAGATCACTCTACTGTGAGGAAATGTGCTAATTCCCTGTTACCCATTGAACTGCCCAACACATTGAATCAGGAATGATCGAGTGTAACAGCTTTCCAAGGCATTTCTGAATACACTCCTTTATTTCTTAACAACAATAAAAAAAGTCTCACTTCCTACTTGTGCACATTTATCAGAGAGTCCTCTATCTGTCCTTCAAGTACAGACTTCCTAGGCTGTGTTTTATAAACTTCAGCTAAACTCTGGAGAATTCTTTAATTTTTTCCATGGCTTCTACACATTAATGTGATTAATTTCATCTATCATTTTTTCTCTTGGCTGCTTAAACATATCGCTAACTATTTTTATAGTCTCCTTTGTCTCAAACTGCTCTTGCCACTTGGCCAGAAAAGTGTTTTCTTTGGAGTTCACTAGTAGTAATACCTGATATGTGGGGTTCAATTCTTAAACTAAGGATTCCTATTTTAAACTCTTTGCTGAATTTTATGAGCTGTGTGTGTGTGTGTGTGTGTGTGTATACATTCCTCCTTTATAAATGGATTACAGCTTTAATCTAAATGGAAAATTAATGCAATGCTCTATCATGCTTTTGACTGATATCTTTTCTTATTCCCAAGCTTCCAATATCCAATTCAAGCAGCCTTCTGGGATGCCAGGTCTACAGAAGTTCAGTTGGTGTAAACCCGGCCAAGGCTCGTGACATTTCTTTGAATGCAAACAGTGAGTAAAGTAACTATTTCTAGTTTTTACTGCCTGTGTCTACAACTTTCCTCAGCATGGATTTTAATATTTTATTAAATCACCCTACTAAACCGCCAATGTGCAGATAGTAGACTGGGATACCTATCAAATAATTGAACAGACAATTTGTTGAATGTCATATGGTCGAACCCATATCATCGACAAGTCAGTCCAGCAAAACAAACTCAAAACAAAGACAATGCCTGCATACACCACAAAAGCTGCTTTTGTGAGGAGAGAAAGCCCCCCTGTATCCCCATACCCCTTGCTAATTATATATACCAACTCCGAGATTCTACTATTGTGGGGAAAAGGACAAATTCCTGATCCCTACTGTAACGCAATCTCAATAAGAACAATTTGATGGACTGAATTGTTGATAATATGGTTTCGACCATATGAGATTCAACAATTTGTCTGTTCGACTATTTGATAGGTATCCATTAGACTGATGTCTCTGACAGTCTGAATTTAAAGTAATGACATAGTTGACACAGTCACCTTTACATAAATGGAAAGCCTTAGTCAGTAGGTATATCCCTAGGGATTTTCAGTCTGGAATATAATGACACCAGCTCCCTTGCAATAGGGTAGCATTAGCTTTGTATAATAACACTGCTTCTGCAAATGTTGTAGCATAATCAAGAATATGATGTACTGATACCCTTTGCTAGATTTTAGTTATGACCCCATGTTGTCCATAGAAATGCATTCAAGGAATACCTCTATTATAGGCATTGAGATCAGGGAACTTTCATTTTTGGAATAAGTGGCAGTTAATCTGACATTCTGTGCAAGATGGATTGAAGTTATTTAGCTATTTTATTATGACTGGCTATTCAAATCTGACTAATACCCCTGCCACAGTTTTGTCCATTATCAGGTGACCTATTAACAACAATCTATGAGCTGACATAATTACTGATGCTGTATAAGATAAACCTTTATTTCAAAATAAGCGTAAGAAGTAATGGAACCCTCTTGTTTTTTATCTTTCCCTATCCTATGTAAATGGTTATATTCAGTCCTTTTTTTCTTTTGATTTGTAATGGTTATATTCGATCTTGCGCTGCTTACTCATCTTCCCATGTGACTTTTCTGTAAGTTGACTTATGGTTGCTATCTTCAGTAATTTGGTTTGAGTTAGAAGCAGTAGCTTCTCCCCTCTACACTCTTGTATTGCAGTATATGCCATAAATTCCCTTTATAAAATAAGCCAGCAAAAGTTCAACAACAAACATGTTAGCCACGATGCTTGTTTTATCATTTATAAACAGTACATCAAGACCTCAAAAATTTTGCTCTGATAATATCACCATATTAACATTAGGAAAAAGTCCATACTGAAAGAGACAGATTTATTAAAAGGGCACTTGGCATTTTAGCATTGACGTTATACAAGATCTTGCAAAAATCTCAGGTCAAAGAGCATTTTTACTTGAGTCATCTTGTCTTAAATACACTACATATGAAGTAATGAAACCTGAGAGATAAGGGAATACTTGGGTTTTGTATTTGAAATCAAATATTCAATTGCCCCAAGGCTTGTGACCTCAGATTTAGTCTATTTAAGTTGGGAGGGTAGAAAAAGTCTTCCCTCATGGGGGTTTCAGGGTCATTTGCCATCCTGCAAAAGCAGTTTTGATGGAGTCTGTGTACATTTGCTGAGATCTGATTTTTAGTTAAAAGTTTTGCACACACCGAGACTGTTTCTCAGAACATGTGTACTACAGCGTCAGCATGTTTTACCAGTTTACATTCAGTGTATTTGATCTGTCCCACTATTTGCATTCACACAAACACAAATATACACACACACACACACACACACACGTATATGACTACAGGTCAAAATACTGATCACTCATATCACCGACTGCTTCTTAAGCCTGTAAAGAAGTTCAAACACTCATATGACCAAACGCTCTTCCTTATGGAGTTTTTGCTGGCAGCTTTTTCTGTAAGCTTGTGGTCTAGCGACATCCGAGAATTTGCCTTACTTCTCTGTTGTGTGATCTCAAAGTCAGTATATATATTAGCAAGAGGTAAGGGGGTGCAGGGGGGGCTTGCATCTCTGCAAAAAAAAAAAAAAAAAAGTTTTCATTATTTTTTTAATTTTTATCATTTTAGATTAGAACTAAAATGATAGTTCCTTCTGTGTTCACTTTTGTGAGAATTCCAGATTAAATGAGACACTCATATATATTTTTGCACACTGTTGATGTGACATCCTAACTCCATTTGCAAAACATGGGAAAAGCAGAGTTATGGATGTTTGTGTGCATCATGTGTTTATACACACACACATACATATGTAGCAATACTTCACCTTACTTAGTGTTTTAAATAATTGGGCTATTATCGGATATAGTTGCACATGCATTATCATCCCTGCTACTTCTCATGGCACAGATGCACCTTCTTGTACTCACCCTGTCCTACAGATGCCCACTATAATGGCAGGGGTTAGCATCCAAAGCACAGACATTATTCAAAGATGTATAGCATATATACTTGGCTTATCTCAAGCATCTGTCAGCAGGATTTTGAAATACTACCTAAAAAGCACAGTACCACAGTCTGTGGGGGTACTTCTATGTGCCCAGAAATGTCATTAATAGGACGACTGCAATAGTGAGCCTCTTTTGCATAGGGCATTCTTCATGCCACACATACCATAAATGGCACACATGTACCAATATGAGCAAGTAACTGAGATGGTGATGCCTTCTCCAACATGCATCAATTCCAGTCTCTCAGCTTTCAGGAGGTACATGCTACTTGGTACTGTATAATGAATGTCAGGACCCAACATCCTGTTGGCAAATACAATTCTCACATCTAGTATGTTTGTGCTCCACAGGCAGTATTTCAGAGTGACAGCCAACCACATAGGCACCAGGTAGGAAATTCAGGACACATACTACAGCGTTAGCTACTCACACTGGTGTGGAGCACCACAAGCCCAACAGGAGAGTTATATAAACTGGCACATCAGCAGACTAGAAGGATCATTATCCATTTATTTGCCCATTTTAATATTCGTTTTCAATGTCTTGATGACATTGGAGATGCAATTCAGTATGCTCCATAGCTGTTGCATGTTGCATATTGTGATGGTGGACAGACTTGATACAACTACTCCATGACCTTGACTGCAGAAAGGAGGGAGAATGTCATGATCTTCCACTGGTGTTATATGCAGAAATACATAGTAGATGTGTTACATTTTATTACAATATAAATGTATAAGATTTATGACTAACAAGACCCATTTATCAGGAATTAGTAAATTACTAATGCTATACACAGTGTTTTAATTCCATAGGCATTTAATAATAATAATAATAATAATAATAATAATTATTATTATTATTATATTTCTGCTGGGGTGCCTTGTTTTCAGAGTCTGCATATCCTCTCTGTGTGTTCTTGTTCCTCCCCATTCCAAAGACACACATTAGCAGGAATGGAGCCTCTAAATTACATTTTTGACTGTGTGTGTGTGTATGTGTGTGTGTGTGTGTGTGTGTGTGTGTGTGTGTGTGTGTGTGTGTGTGTGTGTGTGTGTGTGTGTGTGTGTGTTTGTGTGTGTGTGTATATGTGTGTGTGTGTATGTATATATGATATAGAAGAAAGACTTTGATTCCCTACTTACATGTTCATGCTGCCGTTACAGTAGTCAGATGTGACTGAGCAACACTGAATAGGTAGAGCGGATATTATTAATATGTCCATGGATATCATGCTGTCATTGTGTGTGTGTCAGTCAGATTTGTGTATTCATGTAACAGGCCTTGGTTTATTGCATCTCACAGGTGTCTTTTATGGTTCCTTCAAATGGTTGCATGCACATCAGTTCCATACACTAAACAGGGCAAATATTCTTAAAGAAAGGTTGCCTCCGTTATATGCATTAACCTAAGATGTACTCGTAGAATAAGAAATGCAACAACAATGGCTAATAAACCACTTTTTCAGGATTAATAGTAATAATAAAAAATACATTGTGTGTGTAGTACATTGTTTATCGTTTATGCACTTATTAAGTATAGTATAATAACATCATTAGATCACCAAATATCAGAATAAATAGTGTGTCCACTGCTGCATTATGTGCAAAAAAAAAAAAAAAAAAAACATGCCCATGTCTTGCCTGAAAAATAAGAAATACCAGAATAACATCAGTACTAAAATCTGTGGGCTACCTAACTGCAGTTTCTGTGAGTACTTGACGGAGTGTAAGTCATTTAGTGGCCCTATCTTAAAAAGATGGTGAAATCTTCACAGGTGGTAACTGTAACAATGAAAAAGTTGTATATACAGCTGTGTGCAATGACTGCCCTGCATTTTATGTGGGTAAGACTATGAATAAACTGAAAAGGAGGATTTCAGGTCATCTTTCTCACATCAGATGTAAATGCCAGAGGAACGGCTTATCCAAACACTTATTAGAGCACCCCAGACATCCTGTTTTTTAATTTATCATTCTGGACTATGTGCATTCAGAAAACCATGACTTAACTATTATTGCTTTATTAAGAATGTATTGAATTTATGTAAGCTGCTACACAATCTGTAAAGTTTTTTTAGGGAATTTTTTGAGGAAATACTTTTAGTACTAAAATATACTATAAAATCATGGTGTAGAATGTGTATAAATGTATATATCTCTAGTTACTTTAACCTCAATTCTGCTTTGATTAGATAGTCCATCAAACCAGAGATTTAAACCATAAATTCAAAACACACATTTATCCACTATTATCATATACTATTGGTATACTTTCTCCATTTACCATACTGGTGGAGATTCATGCACACACCTGCATACTTTTATACATTGCTAGTTTACTTCTTCCACTGTTTACTGTATTTTGTACAGTTTTTCTACTGGTTTTCATTGTATAAATATGTTTTGGGACTATAAACATGAAAACTGTCATGACAGTTTTTTCTTATTTTTTTATTTTTTGCAAAGCACTGGCATTTTTTCTGAGCTGTTAATTAATGAGGCTTGGTAACAAACCAATTTGTCCAGGGACATCTTCAAGGGAGGGGTCAGATAAATATAGAAGCATGTATTAAGAGGGTAGGAGGATGAAAGGGTTAAATAGGAAGGAGGGGTAATTGAGATGAAATGAGGAAAAGGTCGGGAGAGGTTTAAGGGGTTTATGCAAGTGTAACTGGGGAAGGAATCACATACCCATCCTCCCTCCCCTTGTTGTGGTGGAATAGTGGGGACTGTGGTTATTATCAGTCTGAGTAGGGTGGAGAAGAGGGGCAGGCTTGCCCTCTTCTGTTTCCCCTCTGGTGTTGGATGTTCAACTCAATGAGTTGGGAAGGATAGTGAGCGGTTGGACGCTGCTTGACAATAACATAAGTGAATAGAGGTAAGCTGCTTATTTGGTTGGATGTGTAATTCAATAAATGGTAAATGAAGTTAGTGGTGGTACGCTGCTTCGTAAGTAAACAAGTGATATGGACGCTGCTTACTGAGTCAGGATGAACAGGGTCACACTGTCCTAGTTTACATTACATGGATGTTATGCTCAACCATACCATGTGTTGTCTGTAATTAATAAATATTGGTTTACAAATTGTGACTCATGGAAGTTTAATAAAGGCTGTCAAACATCATTCGGTGTGATGTGTTTATTGTAGGGGACCGGGACAACTTAGTTTTTTATGCACACTAATACACATGGATGGATATTTACTAGATGATAATATTAGAAAGATGTATTTTTATATTTATAGTTTTCTAGTTAGATTATGTTTATAGTGAGATAGCTAAGTGTTTTTTCTTGAGTTTAGTTCTTGTCACAGACTTGATAAAGGCTTTATTGCACTGGGTAGCCGAAAGTGATTTTAGTTGTCTTTTTATGTGTATTTTATGCTTTTCTTAATACCTGATTTTGAAATATGGGTTGCAAATAGATAGGCAGTGTTTTCCTTAACTAGGTTTTAATTTGATCTAATCAGTAGAAGTGTGTTGGGGTGGGTACTTGTTCTAAAGTGCACTTTTATGGCCCTGTTTATACTGTTTGCCTTGAATAGGCTGGTTTAAACTTAAACAATGCATATATTTTCTACACCTACTTTTAAGTATATAAAAGCTGATATGTTAAACATCGTTAAAATATTTCTGATTTTCGGTTACTGATGGATAATGGCTTGTTGCTTTGGAGCACTACCAGGATTTCATGATTTTTGGAAGTTATTGTGACTGAGCTCATCAACAAAGTTGTAAGACAACTAGTTTGTTTTTTATTTTTTGCAATTCATTATTATGATTCACATCTCTCTTAAGTAGACATTGACATTGGAGGGAATAAAATGAAGGGTGGAGACCTGGTCGTCATGGACTGGCTTGACTACACAGGTGGTATGGGTAATCTCCTTTATAACACTGAGGTACATAGTTTTTTTTAATTAATGAGATCAACATTTCCTTCAGAGCCATCAAGGTAGCCCTTGATGAATTATTATTTTTTGATACCATCTCACAAGGCCTTAGAGTCAAACACCCCATTATTTCCAAAGATTTTTGGTATTCCTAAAATTCATTCTAGCACAGCTAAACCTTCTTTATGCCCTATAGTGGCTGCCAGTGTATCAGTTACAAAACCTCTGGCAAAATTTGTTGTTCAGAAACTCAGACATTTGTTCATTTTATTCCCACATATTATTCATGGTGCTTGGAACCTTCTGAACAAACTGAGGACATTGAAGTGGGCCTAAACTGTATGCTGGTGACCTGTGACATACAAAGCCTTTTCATCGTCATACCACATGACCTGGGACTAGAATGGTTAGGTCATATCTACTGAATCTGGAGGATTTCTTTGAAATAATCAGTAAGGCTATGGATGAGGGTAAAACAATACATACCACCTAGCTGGGCCTGGCCAAATCATTTGACAAGTGACCTTCTCACTCATTGTTTTAGTTTGTTGTTTGGGATATTTTTGCAGTGACCCTAATGATAGTGGACATCAGCTGGGTATAACAGCCCTGTGATTCTAATGCTTAGCCAAACACTCTGCTTGTGCTGTGCTGATGAGGTCATAACAAGGCCGAAATATGCATAACCACAGCTAGTGGGGTTTGGCTTTTTTGGCCTGAAATTGTCCATTAAACAGATGAAACAAGTCATGGGCATTCAGAATTGCCAATTAGCTGAAACATCTGATGTTCATAGGGGTTATTTGCATATATCCCATGTGCCTCTGATACAAGAGGTTTGGGTGGTCACTTATTGGAAGTTCTAGCTTTGCTGGAGTTTTCATTTTGTTTTTACTGTTTGGTTTTTCAGTGACCTTCTCACTCATTGTTCCACTCAGGGATTATAAATACACTCAAAAAAGTGGGCATAAATCCCTGTGTCACCAGATGGCTAGCCAATTGGCTTATAAACAGGATACACATGGTTAAAGTGGGTTAATCCAGATACAGCAAGAGTTTTTAGTGTTCTGTCACAAGGATTCAGTATTGGGACCAGTCCTGTTAGGAATATATGTATCTGAAGTCAAAGCTAATGTGAAAGGTCTCTGGATGACAAAGTTTACAATGACTGCAAGCTGGGGGCAATCATTGTTCCTTCTGTGACATCGATATCCATCATGAGGGTCTAGATCAGACAAATGATTGTTGCCAGAATCATGGTCTAAAACTAAATGTGAAAAATGCATTATCATACCCTTTGGGAAGTCAAATACCCCTGCAAATTAAAACATCAATAACACACTCCTAAGAGTAGATTCAGAGGTGAGAGGTCTTGGTACACAGATAAATATTAGCTTGAACTTTGACCACTATGTGTCCACAGTGTTGAGGAAGTCCTTCTTTGTGGCACAGTTTATAAATAAAGATATGGTATCTAGATCCAAAGAATTTATAGTCACACTGTACTCAGCCATCATTTGACCAGTAATAGATTACAGTGCACCATTTTGCACATACTTGACTAGGCACTTACAGCAGCTAGAGTAACCTCAGAAGCTCCTAACAAATAAAACACAGAGTGTAAACAACATGTCCTATGTGGTAGACTAAAAGCCATATGCATTTACTCTGTCTTCTATTGACTATTAAGGGGTGACCTATGTCTGACCTACAAGGCACTCACAAATTCAGCCCTAATGGAGCGGCTACACATCTGCAAGTCAAACAGCTGGAGAGTCACCTGATCTAGGGACCTAAACTTAGTCAAAAACTCAAACAATACATGCTGTAGAGAGAGAGATATGTGTCTCAGAGATTGCCCCTTCTTTTTAACAGGCTTACTATTCATGGTAAGCAGAGCTCTTTCCTGGCCCTCTTCAAATGCAGTGTGGATCTATGGATAGGGAATTGCAAATTCACATCTGGGGTAGTGCCTATGTCACTTAGGTAGAGGGGCACTCTATAAGATACTCAAGGCACAGGTACAAACCCATGCCATAGTCTTGCCCCTAGGGACCATATATTAATAATAAGGTTATAATGGCTAGTCTTGTAAGAGGTCTTAAGCTGTTAACCTAGTAATCTCCTATGAACCTACAAGTAATTGAAGATCAATGTCAAACACTTATACATATATCTATTGAGATATTTTGAAACCAGTTGCTGTAAAAGTTGGCCTGTTTCAGCAAAGTGATGAAATGAAATTTGCTTGTGATGAATTTATGAAACCAAGTAAAGTAAAACCAGAGAACCTGCAAATAGTGAAAGGGAGCTCCATATTTTTTTTGTTGGAATAATCACTTTGGGTCAAGCATTCCTCTGATAATGAACCACTGATGGCAAGTCATGAAAAACTATTGGACCCTATCCCATGTTTCTGGAACAGGAGTCAGGTGTTCCTCAAAGCAACAGGCAATGCCAATGAAAGTGGATGCATTTTCAGGAAGGCACCTTGAAAAGCTCAGAAGACTGTGCTAAT
Organism: Protopterus annectens; assembly: GCF_019279795.1. Taxonomy (NCBI): domain Eukaryota; kingdom Metazoa; phylum Chordata; order Ceratodontiformes; family Protopteridae; genus Protopterus; species Protopterus annectens. The sequence goes on from NC_056743.1 coordinate 77,359,125, forward strand.
GAGAAACATAATATGCAAAGGTTCTTCTGTGGACAACATGCATTACAAGGATAAGACATTCCACTAAGCAGTGTAAGCACTGGGCTAGATTCCAAAACACTTGCTCTCAGAGTAAGTCATTTACAAGTGACACTGTGTGTATACATTGTTATCATACCTCAACCTGTTAGAGCAAGAAATCTGGACAAAGCCTGACAAAATGGGGGGACAAAAGTCCAAAAAAACAGGGACAGATTTTAAATATTGCTCTTATAAATTTGGAAAGCTGCTAGAATAACAGGGTTTGTGTTAACACACATTTTCTTAAGCATTTGAAGACTGAAACTCAAATGTATGTTGTTATTTAGACACTTCAATCCTGAGATCATCCCAGTGATTTGCCAGAAAACCCCAGATTTTATGAGGAACAGACCAAAAATATGAGGCAAAAATCTGGACATTCTGTGAAAATCTGGGCAGTTGAGAGGTATGATTGTTATATCTTACATATTCTGACAGGGGAGTGTGGTGTGCACAAGGAAATGTTTTTGGTGATGCAGATGCACAATATTGTGCATTCATTTTCACGGCTGTCTTCCAGGGAAATATTAGGCGTACAGTTAAATGTTATAGCACTGCATGAGCATATTATTGTGCAGTTAGGCTCTTTGGTGTTTGTTAGGAGTTTGTTGTGTGTATTGTGACATTTGTTTTGAAGTGCTGCAGATACACAATATTGTGTAGTTTTGCAGAGGAATATAAGGCACACAATAACATTTCATAGAACTGCATGCAAATGTTATCATGCAATCAGGGTCACAGATGTCTGTTAGGGGTGTGTTAAATATACAGTAGTGTCTGCCTCACATTGTTTCAGTTACATGATACTGTGCACCCGTGTTCACTGTTGTCTCCCAAGACTATATCATGTTAGTGATTATGTCTCATGCCGCTACATGTTCACTATTTTATGGTGCCAGTTACTCCTGAATCATTCACCTCTTAGAGCCATCAGTGAACATGAGAACTGTGGTAGGTTATAGTGGGGCAGTTTAGGTGGCCACAAAGAGGTCTGTGGCTTTAATGGAGTCCAGTTATGGACCATGTGAGCACTCTTACCTTTTGGTTCAAGGTGTATACCTACTCTACTTGAAGCTGTATTGCAAGTTAAGAGCCAAATATAGTAACATTTATGCATTTCTTTTATCATAAGCATTAACTGTAAAGAGAACTCATTTGGAGCACTGTGTTTTTCTAGTTTCCTTACATGGCTAATGCTGTCTATTGTGGTGGTCTTCATCTCTTTGGGAATGGATGGTTGAACAAACAATTCAACTGTGGAGTAAAGGGACCCATATACCATATGAAAATGAGTGGTGCATCATTTGTATTAGCAGCAGAGTGCAGTTCTAATGCTATGTTGTGAAAAGACAGCATGATGTCTCACCAGTAGCTCCATAGTTTTCTTGATTTTTAATTGATATGTAAGGTCCATTAACTGGTTATTGCCTTTCTAAGCTAGCATGATATCTCTACAGTAGCTCCCTAGTTTGCTTGGTTTTTAATTGATATGTAAGGTCCACTAACTGGTCATTACTTCTCTAAGGTAGTTCCATAGTTTTCTGGGTTTTGGATAAATACATAAAGTCAGTTGATTGGTCGGTGCATGGCATGTATTTGTAGACCCCCAATCCTGTTCTTATACAGCACTTATTTTTTTTTTACTACACTTTTATCAAAACAGAAAGCCTTCCCCAACACATCAGTGTTCCAGTCTGACTTCCTGTTATGTGTTGTTCACTTCTGTTGTCAGAGTTGGTCTCACTAAGCCTATGGCAAGTTTTCAAGGGAGAACTATGGTGGTATTTATATAAATTAGGAGCATCTAGCCAGGAATACCAGGGAAATTTCATACTGCTGCTCACAAATGTCAAGGTTTGTATCACAAGCAAGCAGGATGAAGACGAGAACAAAGGACTTGTACAAAACACCTTGTAAAAGTCAAGCTAGATTATTACCTCTGCACTGCAAGAACTGACAGAAGGGTGTGGCTTGAACAAGGTATGGTTCACCATTATCAGCAAAATTACTATGAAGAGTATGAAAGAAAAAGTTACAGCAGCCCATCAGAAGGCACTGACTGTTACAACTATGACAGTGAAAGCCTGTTGTAAAGGTGATTTTTGATGTAATTCAAATGGTTTATTTATATTCATTTGAGTCAGATAAGCTTTAGTAGTTCTTTAACACTAAGAAGCAAAACTCAAAACCTTAAAAAAAATCAGAAAAAAATATATAATTTTTGTAGAGGGGCAAGCTCTCCTGCACCCACCATCTAGGGTCTTTGCCCAACCCAGCCATGTTACTTATATATGCCAGCTCCATGGTTGCACAATAGTGAGAATGAATGATAGTAAAAAATTGCAAGGCACATTTTTATTTTACAGCAGTGGTTGGCATGGTTCATCAAAACTACAGTAAAGAAAATCACACAAAATATACACAAATGAATTGGACTTCTTGGAGTATAGGATTCTATCTTAGATACTAGAATTTAATAAAAATTTTGCTTGATCACTATTGGTTGGGACTGTGCTGTGAAAACATTAAAAGTAGATATAAATGTGCAAGAAGTGATGCCCTTAACTACTGAAAATGGGGTTCCATTTGTATGTTCGAGGACTGTGAATGAGATCTTCAGAAAACTGACAACCTAAGTGCAGTTTCTGGGAAATTTACACTAACTGTGAAATTGTGGTGTTTTGGAGTATTCCTTCTTCTCCAAGATGCTGAAATATCAGAGTTAGTATCTGTAAGTACCAAGAGTGTGGAAGACAAAGACCTCTACATTGTGAACGGGGGGGGGGGGGTCAAAAGGGTTTGCCTCCAGCAAGAAATTATTCTAGGTGTAAATGCAAGTTTTGCACATCACTGTTATATTTGGAAGATTACATTTCATGTTTCAGGATTTGCATTGAAGAATCTGTGGATTCCAATAAAGTGCACTGAAGATATATATTTGTGTTTTGTCACTAAAAGGGCATTGTGCGGAATTTTGGATTGTTGGGAAAAATTTAAAAGAATGAGAACTATAGTCATAATTTACAATGACAGAGCTTCAAAAAACTATAATATGCCAACAGTAATATACTCTATGTATTTTCCAATATTGTACACTTACCATAAATCAAGCATTTAATCTTTAAAGTCTTGAAATGTAAATTTCTTAACAATTAAATTGTTTGTGCCTCACTAGTCTATGAAATGCAGACAGTGAGATTAAAAATACCTCTGAACAATTTTCAGACCAAGAAATATTAGCTTTGAATCCATTAACACGCCAATAGTTATTTCAAAGTAAAGAAACCCAGTTTAATAAAAAAAAAATTAAAAACAATAAACACGTGTATCTCATATGAAGAAGTTGTAGTACAATCCGGCTGACATTCCATTTCCTTCAGTTCTATATTGCACTTTACCTTGCCTAAATTTTCTTTATGCAAGTTTGATGTTGCATTTTTTCTGCTTAAGTCCTTCTAGTGGTTTAAATTATTTTCATTGGGGCTGCAGTAAGTACTTAAAATGGGTGAAAAATCAACTATACGTGACGTATTTTAATTCAAATCTTTAAAGGTAATACATTGCAAGTTTAAAATATTCATGTTAGTAAAACATTAGATTACCTGTTCCTCTTTTTTTTTACTTGCTTTCACGACACTCTTCATATTTCATGTCTTCCAAAATGCTTGCATCACAGTGAACGTTTTTTAAGGGACCTACCTAATCCCTAGCTCACATGTTTTTTTCTTAGAAGTTAATATTTTTACTCACTAGCTCACATCTATATTCTCTTAAGTGAATATTTCCTAAGCTATCTTTACATTTTTCACTATATAAAAAATGTCTATTAAATTTGCTAATGGGCATCATTTAATCTCACAATCCATAGTTTGTTTAACTATTAAAAGGTTATATTAAGGAAGCACAATCTACAGACAGCCTTCATGGCCACAGCAAGCCATACTGCAATGGCAAATAAATTGGTAGATTCATTTCCAAGATCTGTCCTTCTTTGTAGCCAGCCAGTCTGCTTTATCTTTCTCCTCTCAATTACTAATTACTTTTCCATATTTCCTTTGTTGCTAGCATCTTGACTATTCATGCGCTTAAGCTCTACTATTCCTCAGAATTAAAAAAGGAAAGTCTATTGTTTAGTGAGCAAATTTTGAATTTAATTGCATTTAATTGAAGCTGCCTCATTTTTATTTGCTTTGCTGTTATGCAAATGTCATGTAAACTGCTTCGATAGCTACTGACAGATTTGGCAATATTGAAATTGTAACTCCTCCTTCTTCAACTACAAGTTCTAGAATGCAGATTAAAAGCAGCAATGATTTCAGTTACTTTCAATACCGACAGATAAACCCACAGGATACTGGGATATAAATCCTCAGTACAGAGATTCAGGCAGAAAATTATGGCATCAGTGAGTATAAAAGGATGTTAGTGCTTTAAAACAAAGATGAATTATGCATACAAAGCTCTTTGTAAAATTTGAAATATTTGCTGTTCTAAAGAAGTCTTTCAAATCCTAAAATAACATCTTTTTATAATACAATAGATAACGTAGTATTCATTGACCTCTATTTTGTTCTGCTGAAGGGTGCAGAAACAGCAGGTGTTTCTCATTAGCTTATTCCTGTTTTCTTTGACGCCCTCAGGCTTAGCAGAACCATATGACACTCCGCAAAAGCTTTTCCATTCTGTTATCTTTTTTAATCTAATAAATAAGTACAGTATTTTTATTCAAACACAGTTTTTTTTAATTATACTTTTTAACTGCAATGACATGGAATGAAATACAAATGTAAGGAAAAAAATGTACAATGAAAGGGACTGCAAAGTTTCAGGATCTAATTACAGAATTATTTATAAGACAAATAATGTACTACTGGGGCTGTCCAAATGGAGAGTGAAGGGAAGTTTGGAGACAGTACTAAGAATGTTAAAGGCACTAACAAAGGTGATATTTTACTTGAGGGCCTCACTATTTTGTTTCGTGCAGAAGTGGGCGTGTCGTGAATTGAGTGACAACCCGGTCTGCATATGTAATTAGTCTTCAAGTAATCACACGTGCATACATATTTTTGGGATGACTCCTTCAGCATGCTATTACAAAAAATATATTAAACAGTTTTCAGCACTGACGTCTCATTAGCCTGGGAACCTGACTAGAGCATATCCTTTAGCAGGTGTTAAAAGCTGTTCTAAACTAAAATGACAACTGGCCTAGCAATCAGAATTTTTGGAAATCACGAGTGGCAATTTACACATAAAAACTCAATACTGTTTCCAACCTTCCTCTTGGTTAACCCCATTTGAATTTGAAAGCAGTGACTTAATTAGTTATACTAAGGCTGCTGCCTCTCCCCTTCCCTACTCACTTATTCTCAGGCTAATGACGTAAAACAGCAATGTGACACTAACCAGAAGGAATAATGAGAAATCTAAAAGACAGCCACTAGGTTTGTTTGAGTACCAAGTGACTGCCCAGTTTAAAACAAACACAATAGCAGACTCCATTACAGATCAATAATGCAATTCATTACTCCTCTGTCTATTCAGCAAAAGTGGAAAAACTGCAAGCCCACGACTATATACTGTAAATTCACACATAGTAGCTTTCACTGCAACATGTGCAAGGCTTGATGCACCTCTTCCTCTGCACTCAGAATTTTTATTTTTTTATAGTTAGATGACTGGGAAAGTCTGACTGCACAAACTGTGTTGCCAAGAGGCCTCAGGGGAAAACTCTTGACAGTGCGTAACATACATATATGTATATAAAAACTTTACCTTTAAAATTACAAAATAAAATGACATGAATGTAAACTATTATTTTTCATATGAATGCGTATATGAAATGCTTGAATAACCTGCCTGCTACACTCTGGAGGGAAGCCAATGAGTTCAGTGGGTGATACACACTGATTTCAAACTAGTTATTAAACTGCGATTACTGCATACTGAAGTGCATGGGTATTATTAAACTGCATTTCCTTATCTTCCATGTTACTAACTGATGTTAGTAACGTTTTACTGTTTTATTTATTGTTATATTATATGTCAGCGTGCTTGTTTTCTTTTTTTTTTGACATCTGATGGTACATTCGGAGGGAATGCATATTCATGAATGACATCACGGCGGTGGGTTTTGGGCTGGGCTTGCTACTGCACATCTGGTGAGGCCCTCAAGTAAAATATCGCCCTAACAAAATGGATTCATACAACCCAGATGATAGCAATGGAAACTTTATTTAGAGTTACAGAACACATACACAAAATGCATAGAGATGTTTGCTTATATATACGTGTGTGTGTGTGTGTGTGTGTGTGTGTGTGTGTGTGTGTGTGTGTGTGTGTGTGTGTATGTATGTATATACATATTCTTCCAAAAGAACAACGCTGCAAAAAACTAAAACAATATCCACAAGGCAGCTACACCAGACCGGAATCACCAGGACACGTATACTCGCAATAAGGTACTGACCACAGGCAAAATAACCAAAGGTTTATTAACGTGCTAAATTAAATATCTCGAACAAACACACACGTTTTCGTCAAAGAAACTGACTTCTTCAGATGATATTTAATTTAGCACGTTAATAAACCTTTGGTTATTTTGCCTGTGGTCAGTACCTTATTGCGAGTATACGTGTCCTGGTGATTCCGGTCTGGTGTAGCTGCCTTATGTATATACATATATATATATATATATATATATTTATTTTATTTTACATTTGTTGACCGGGATAGTCCAACTGGATATATGTCCATTTTCAGCAGAGGCCCGAGGAGAAAAGCTCCACAAACCAAAAAAGAGACATTACATACATCACTGAGTGATAAACTCAGGCAGACATGTTTAGAAAAATATAGACAAAGAATACTGGCAGATATCAATATACACAATGTGTAGGCATTACATCTGATTGGCAAAGACATATTAGAAAATGTGAACAGAGAATACAGTCAGATCTCATAATTCACAATGCTTAGACATTCAAATGCTATGAGACATAGATACTTGGCTAAACAGCAGATTGGGTAGCAAGACATGTTTTAGTGAAGTTGTTAGTCAGGTTTAGAACAAGAGCACAGCCAATGAGATGTGAGGTATTTTTTGAGTTCTCTTTTAAATAGGGGTAGTGAGATTTCCTTGGTAATGGTAGCAGGGAGTAGATTCCAGATTTTACCTGTTGAGGTGGCAAATATAGCATCGCCTGCAGAGCTGTTGGGTTTTTGAGTCAGTATCATTAGTTTATCAGCTGAGCGTATTGGCCTGGGGGCACTATGAGGGGTGAGAATATTTTTGAGGGCAGGGGTGTTATCAGGTTAATGGAGTATTTTATGTGTTACTATAAGCTGGTTGAACTGTAGAAGGGTAGGATAATCTAGCCATCCCAGTGCTTTGAGGTTCTGGCAATGGTTGGCCCTAAAAGCCATGCCAGTAGCGAATCTGGCTATATGATTGTAACAGCCTGATAATTTGATAAAATCGGTCTTGGATAGGTTGGTAAGTACATGGGAGGCATATATAAGGGTAGAGAGGAGGTGTGATCTTGCAATAGCTACCCTAGCTAGGGGAGTGAGTTAAGGTTTGGCTCTGTACAGGGAGCCAAGTTTTTTGTTGACGGACTTAATAGTGTGATTGACATGATTATCAAATTTAAGGTTCTTTTCTATTATTACTCCTAGAAGCTTTGTGTGGTCATCAGGGGAGATAATGGTGTCATTGCTAGATTTGATGTTGAAGGAAGGAGGAGAAATTCTATGGTTAGGGGAGAAGAGTAGTAGCTTGGTTTTGTTAGGATTTAGAAGCAGGCGGCGATTAGCTAGCCATGTTTCTACCATGCTGAAAGTGGTCCGGGTGAGGGTTAGAAGTTGTGTAGGATATATATATATATATATATATATATATATATATATATATATATATATATATATATTTATGTATTATCGCAACAACATTTGGAAGTTGCCCTAACTGGTAAAGTCATACCAAAGCTACTTGATGTTACAGTGAAATGGGATGTATAAACTCCAAATTACTTTTTTTATCCCATTGCTTCTGAAACAGGACTAGGAGTAAAGGAATATTTTGTCTTCCAAGATACCATCGTTTAGCACCGTGACTGAATGGAAGAGTTCATTAAGCCATACAGTAGCAGCCTGCCACTCACAGCAGCTATTCAGGCTTCTGATTAAGGTGATTCTTCAAATGTGCATTCTAACCATTTTGTTTTGCTCTGACTTCATAGAGGGCTGAATAAGGTGTGTAATCGGTAAATTTTTTTGGCGATATTTTACCTGAGAGCCTCACCAGATGTGCAGTAGCAAGCCCGCCCCCATACTATTTCGTAATCGAGCACTAATGAATATGCATTCCCTCAATAGCAACACTAGCATACGTTTCTAGTATGTAGAAATAGTTTTGTATTTTTATAGGTTGTGCTACGGCAAAGGCAAGATACATTTAGTTTTTAACAATTATGACGGATGGAAAATAAATGCAAACATTGTCTGGACTGAATTAACCCAATCTGCACAGCCTTTTAACAAGCAAGTAATCTTTGAAGATGCAGTTGTTTGTGTTAAACCTTGCTGGCAATGTATTACAGCTGTAATTGTATGTCAAATTTCCATAAATTTGATCTTTTACATACCCCTCAATTGCCCAGATTTTGATTCATATTTTAGTCTGTTCTTCCTAAAATGTGTGTTCTCTAGCAAATCACTGAGAACTGAAGTAACTAAAGAATGACAGACAGCTGAGTTTTTCGACTTCGTATCCTTCAGAAAAATGCACGATAACACAAAACCTGTTATTCTACTAACCATATAAGTTTATAAGAGCAATATTTAAATTGTGTCCCTGTTTTGGGGACTTTGCGCCCCCCCTCCATTATTTTAGGCTTTGTCCCTATTTCTTGTTGTGGGAGGAAGAGATGTGGTCCTTTAGCAGCTATATTTTGAAGCGATTTTAGATAGAAGCTTGTTTGCATGTTGTAGCATTTTTTGACATCAACACTTTACTAATGCTAAACAAATACACAAGTCACAATATTATTCTAACAGCACATTTTTAGTATTATGCAACCACAAAACAAATGAATAAATAAAAGGACAACAATTAAGAAAAGATACATGCAGATTTCTAGACTGGAAGATTGAACTGCCAGCATAATTTCTAATCTGTCAAGGTTGGGTACTACGTTTTAACTAGAGACATACACAGAATGTTCTGAAATGTTTGAGTATGTATGTGTCTTTTGGCTCAGATCGTAACTGAAAATACTTCTCTGGTGGTGGGGCATGTGTTTGTGTATATATGTAATAAATACATCTGTGTACTGACACACTTAAGTAAAAAAATTCATACTAAATTTAATGGGATATTTTACTTCTCAACAGCTGATTAGAATGCCATGTCAATCATGGCTCATTACATGTGCAGACATGGTCGTCAATCATTCATGACATGCCCACTTCTGCGAGAAACGCAAGGTGAGGCCTTCAAGTAAAATATCACCCTTTTTTGGACGTGCAGTCATGTGTTCTTCTTAAGTTAGGTCTTGTCATGTACAGCTGTGCAATCGGTAATTTTTTGGATGTGCAGTGTTATGTTCTTTTTAAATTGTGTTTGGTTATGTACAAACTGCAAGCCTGTGTAACACGCTTTGGCTCAACACAGAGTATGCCTTTGAATGTTTTGTATTTGGCTGGTAATTGCTTTCCTTAAATGAGTATTCAGTAACACTAAACAAAAATTAGATTGCACTGTGGAAGAATCAGTGCTTCTTGAAGTACTAACCACTGCATTACTTATGATTCCCTGTTCATTTCATTTTGCATGAAGTTACGGTGGCAAATGATGCTACCAGGGAAGAGGAATTTGGCCATTATTGCAGTTCATTCAGAAACAAGGTGATGCAAAGCTGCTTGGGACTTCACACACCCCTTTTTACTTTACTAAAAAGTCAGTTGTCGATAACATCAGGAGCTACACGGGGTTACAAATGTGATTGTGATAATACGTACGTACATATATATCTTATATCAAACAAGAAATGTTGACATGTTCTGCACATGCTCCAGGAGTTACCCTGCAGTGGAGCAAAACAAATGAAATTGTTTTTGCAGGGGGGGGGGCATGACCCTCATATGCCCCCAGACAGACCCCTGTCGATAATATAGATATAAGAACTTAACTCCCAGATTGTAGAATCCATGGGGAAAGAGAATATTCTCCTACCAGGGATTTTCAGTCTTTCACATCTGTCAACCAACTGTTTGAATTGACCAAATGGTATCGAACAAACAGGTTTCAATAAAGATAGCCATTTGACCCCACTACCTATAACACAGCTATAGATAAATAGATATATAGCTAGATAAATGCATTTCCATTCATTCTGGAGTTGCTGTTTATAAGAGACCAAGGAGAGTTGTAAGAAGTACTGACAATTCCCCATCCTGGGAAGTGCACTCCAAATTTTCCCTTTGGTTGAAGACAGTCACCTCAATGAGAGTACAAGTCACAACCCCCCCCCCCCATAATTCCATTGGGTGCCCATTCTTCTGTGTCAAACAGCTATAAGAAGTATTCAGCCTTGTAGAAAGTGACTCAGTGGCATGAAATAGTTGCATTATTGACTCTGTAGTCTTTTTCTGACATTAAAATGCCTATTTGTAGAATGACAGTGATCTGCTGAGTAGTAGAAGTGGGAGGAATTGCTTTGTATCTAACCTGAAGGGAAAGATGTTACTGGATTTGTCTATAATTCATCGAATGCCCATAATAAACTCTCTGTTCCAATGGCTGGAAGCCAAGTGCCTTTCTTACCAGAGCACCTTAGGGCAAAAATCAGTTGCAGTTTTAGTGGCAGTGTAATTGAGCTTAAGATAGGATGTTTCTGGAGATGCTGCTGCAGGGAAGGGCAGACCTGTCAGCAGGTATTTGATCAGTAGTCAGAAAATTCACAGGACATGTTACTGGATGGAAAAAGATGGGGCATCTAATTAACAGTGCAAGTCTCTAGGGAATGTGTCATGGAGATTTTGCTGTCACTTTAGGTCTTTATTCAAGATGACTTCATCTGTGTTCTCACTTAGAATGGACACACTGAGTGTGAAAGGATGAAGTTAGAGACCTCAGTCAGTTATATGGTAGCTAGTTGATGTGGCCAGAAAGTGGCTGGTGCTGTTATGGTTATTACTGTTGGGCTCTGTAATTTGTACAGAAGGAAGCCAGTGAGATGAAGATGACCTTCTCTGCTGCATGTAAATCAGTTAATTTGTAACAACCATCCAAGACATCGCCAGTGCAGTTACTACAGTTGCTGACAAAAAGCTTTGGCATGTGATGATGTTAGAGACCCCATGCAGACAGACTATCACCATGTCTCAAAAAGGTTCTGGTAAACTGCTCAGCATCTATGAAAGGAAAGATGGATCCTTACAGTCTGTGTTATGCAATGGGGGGGGGGGGGTAAAAGTGCTGACCAGTAAATTAATGTGGAGGTTTTTCAGAAATATATGAATTTATAATAATATAAACAATAATTTGTGCCCATTACTAGGTTTGGGTTTGCAAACTTTCTAATTGAACCTAAACTGTTCAGCAGAAAATTCAATTTCAGTTTAATGTGTTGAGATATGGTTGGAATTAATAACACTAAGGATCATGTATATAGGAAAAGTACTCTTAACCCACCCATTCATCCCACCATCATGACATTTAAAAGGTTTTGTAAGGATGGTTTTAGAAAATTAAGGCCAAAAAAAAAAAAAGATGGCTCAATAACTTGCCCTTTTCTGAGAGGAGAATTTTAATGGATTTGGCAAATTATCATGATATTAGAATCATGAAACCTGATAAAGGTGAGAGACGTTTTATAGTGCATTTTTGGTAGATTATTCAACTAGAATGCTTTCTGTGTTACATGATGATACAGCTTATAAATGTATATTATGAAATTAAATACGCATAGGTTACTCTAAAATAGATTGATTTCTATTTGGTGGGTTAATGCAAAGGAATATTACTAAAGAAGGTTATGAATTTTTAAAGGTTACTGAACCTTTGATTCCAGATTTGTTTGGGATTCCTAAGATATATAAATACCCATTAGATACTCCTATGAAACCCACTGTTGCTGCCGAAGGGTCAAAAACTGAACCGTTTGCAGTTTAGATAAATAGCAAACTAAAGAACATTTTTGCTGATAAGAATTATGTTTTAAAGGATTCCAAGCATTTAATAAATATATTTAGTGTCAAATACAATGACCATATCTATCTGTCTTATCTATCTATCTATCTATCTATCTATCTATCTATCTATCTATCTATCTATCTGCTATGTTTAAAATGATTAAACAAAATTAGATTTTAATCTTCACAAAGGAATTGAAACAGAAACTAGGAGAGGAACCTATTATGGTGTTTAGTAGGCCAAAAATGTTAATATTTTTGAGAAAAATAAAAACAGTAGTTCTAAAAGGGAGGATAGGGTAATAGCAAAATATGTACAATACAAAGTTTGTAAATATATGATTATCAGTCCATGTGTATGTGTTGAAGGGTTTCGGAGAGCATTTGAATGTCCAGGGCAATTTACTTCTGAAATAGATGAAATGGCTTGTTTTTGATCTTGCTCCACATGTAATTGTTTTTAATGTTGGCAAGACTAAAAGGCAACTAAAGCCAAGGATTAGAGAACATTCTTATGATATCAATTGGAAAAAATAGAGTCAATGGTATATACAAACATTCTATAACATGTAAAGGTTTTAAAAGATTTTTATTCTTTATTTTAGAAAAAAGTCAAGAAGAATGCAATTGGTGTTAATGGAAAAATAGGTTAGATTACCAGGAAACTGTATGGAAATGTTGGTTAAATGTGATGAAGTTCCAGAGACGTAATGATCACTTGTACATTTCTAGTATATTAAAATTGTTGCACAAATTATAAATGTTTAGGTAAATATTATTTAAACTTAGATATATGTTTTACATATATGTTCATACATATTTTTAAATAAATTATTTTTATTGCATTCGTGCATTTTATTATTATTTTTAGTAAGTGTATATGATATACATTTATACTTTTGGCTTAGGTTCTGTACAAATGTTGAATCATTACATTAGATTTTATTGAAATTCATATGGTATTATTCCAGTGTACCTCAGTTATTCATGGGGTGGAGTTTGATGTATTTTGCATTCTTTATATATGTACATATGAGGTTTAAAACTTTTAAATCAATATTTATTTTGTAGAGACAAAAGTGTTCTGTTGAATAAATTTATGGTGACATGCTGCACAGTGTATTTTCAGTTTTATTAGTGTTTTTTTTTATTTTTTTATTTTTAGTTACAAGCTGTCCAGCTGGTTTCTTACTTTCTGTTCAGAAGTACATAATTACTAACTGAGCAGGGTTGTATTTTTGAGTGAGGAGTGCTGTACCTCAGAGGATAGCCATGGTGGTGCTGCGGTTAGCGTTGTCACCTCACAGCAAGAGGTTCTCCCATTCGATTCTCAGCTGGAGCACCTTCTGTGTGGAGTCTGCATGTCCTCCCCATGGTCAAGTGACGTTAAAGACATGCAGGTAGGTGCGAGCGTGAATGGGCATGCCTTCATTGAAGGTTGGGTGTCGGGCTGGCAATTCGGCACTGTAAAAATCCAGTGCAATCATGAGCAGACTGGAGTTCCGCTGTGGCGACCCCTAACTGGGAAAAGCCAAAAGTCTAGTACTGCACCTTGGACCACCTTTCCTAGTACCAAACACAAATTAAATAAATATGTCTCAAGCATAAATGTGCCAATATGCTTTAAAACTCATTGTATTAACTCATTCCCTCCAATACAGCTCTTTTGACTATGTACCTTTAACTCCCAGTGGGTGTGGCTTAAGCCTTTAATAAAATTTAGTTGTCACCTTACAGTTCAAACAAATACTGATATGTCTGGAACCATAAGGGATATAAGAAAACTGTAAATAGCAAACTATTCAGGATAAATAAATCTTTACATTAGTGACACTCATTAAGTTTGATGCTTTAAACTGGATTTTATAAGCCAAAATAAAGGCAGTGAATACTAATTTTGTAATGTTATGTAAAAAGATTATGATATCTCAGTAATCATTCAAGCAAGGCACACACAGCCAGCAGGATTTTCTTCATACAACTGTTAGTTTTTATATGAGGTTATGCACTTCTGTCTGTGTTTCCTGAATGTTGAAATATTTAGAGAAATATGAAAATTATTACAAGACAATAAACAGTATACAAATATTATTCAATATATCTTTAGCTGTATTAGACAGAGGTCAAATAGCAATACATTTGTATTTATCATCATGTATGCCTCAAGATGAAATCTTTTCATACCTTGTATGTAGCATGGTTTTGGGATTATTAATGCAAATATGAACAAGCAATATTTTATGCCTAGAGGCACAGTTGGTGTTAACTTCAGAAATGTCTGGAGGTGCATTCAGCTGCAATGAGTTAAAGTGATATATTTGTAATTTGTGGAACAAATGCAAATGAAAACTTCATAACATTAGGAGTAGCCAACTCTCTGCTAAGTAACATGGCATCTATGCAAGAAGAAGCAGAATTATGGCATGTTGGTATTAACCAATCACATTCTTCTAATTAAGAACAGGGGTAACTCCACTGCTGCATTATTTATAGAACTGACAGAAGCATCTGATCTAATAGATAGCTTTCTACTGCATAACTGTTTGCTAGTGTTATGGAGTATTCTTAGTGAATTTCATTTGTTTTTGAGCTGGCTCAACTGCAAACAATAACATCTGTATGCTTGAGGGCCAATAGCTAAAAGGCAGGCATACTGGCATCTTGTATCTTGCATAGCTGGCTGTTCATGCTTGATCTTGAGTACATGTTCAGGTTAGGAGGAGCTGCTGCATTTTACTAAACCCAGTATCTAAGTTTGAGCAAGGTAAATCTGGCAACTGAGGAGCAGTAGGGGGAGGAAGATGGGGAGGAGTGCAGGTTAAGGTTTAAGCCAGTGATCAGGATGGGAATTTAGGTTTATTGTGTGGGAGTTTTAGGTTTAGGAAACAGGATGGGAGTATTAGAGTTATGCAGCAATCAAGAACTTTAGGTTTAGGGAGGGGGAGTGGAGTTTTAGGTTTAGGGGGAAATCAAAGACTTTAGGATGGGGAGGACAGTGTTAGGGTTACTGACTGGGCAGGATATTTAGGGTTTGAGTTATTGTTCTGGTAGGGTTATGCAGTTTACTAGAGTTGGTTGGTAGGAGAATTAGGTAATTAACTAGAATCAGGCTAGATGGAGTTTGGTCAGTTGCCATTTAGAGCAATGGCAGTGATTGAGTATGTGATAAGCTACCAGCACTCCTAGTACAAACTTTGAGCTATCCTCTCAGAAAGAACATTTAAGGTAAAAATCAGATCCTTAATCTCTAATTCTTTGCTTCCAATAAAGGGAGTTTCATAAACTTCTGTTCTAGACCCTCTTCCTTTCTCAGTTTTCAGTAATAGACTACCCAATGACCTTAACCAATTCTCAGTTTTAATCTGTAGAAATGCAATAGTCCTGTACTGGTCCAACCTGATCAAATGCTCTCACCTAAGCTCTTACAGTTCAAATTTTTCTTTCCATGGACCACTTCTGGAATTGCAGGAACTTAGGTGCCAACTTTTGACCATTTCAGGTAATGTCCCTGGATTAAATGATAATCTCTCAATATTAAGTGTTTTAAAACTGAAGCACTATGGTCTGTAATTTGGGATTATTCAAATATTTAGAAATTGATTGGACTTCAACGTGAGTAAAGTACTGTTAATTTTATTGAATAAAAACACATCACATAAGCGCTTTCATCTCTCATGGAGACTTCTTCAGATAAAATGCACTCATATACATCATCTTATTTATAAACTAGATGAGATTCATAAACCAATCATGAAATGCTAATAATTAAATGCTTCCCTGTATTAAAGGTGTACAAAGCATCTATTCCAACTCACAAATACATACAAAAACATTTTTCAAAATTGAATAAAATATGACAAATAATAAAAATGCTTTAAAAATTCATATTAAAATCTGCTTTTTCACTCAGTATGGGTTTGAGAGATACTTGGTCATTCAGACCGGGGGGGGGTGATGCATTTAATTGCAACTGCTAGACAAGTTTTCTTTTTAATAAATGTCTTTGCCAATCACCACCCCTAGAATGAATCTGCACTTTTTCCAATATACCAGAACTAAACTTAGCAAAATTACTACACACAACCAAGTGCCTATACAGTGCATTAACTTCCTTTTCTTTCCTAATCTCATAGAGATGCTCATAAATTCTTGATTTCAAAGCTCTCTCTGTCTTTCCAGCATAGTAACCTGAGCAGCTGTCACATTTAGCTAGGTACAGCAGTTTGTTAGTATTACAATTCCCTTTCACAAAGGACACCTTGGTGTGCAAAACATTGTCCAAAAACATTGTTTTATCTTTCATAATGTACATACAATATGCACAACTACCACAGGATGTGGTACCACTACCAAAATGTTTGTCTGTTTAACGTTTTCTAAAATGTGTTTAAAGTTCCTACCAGTATTATTTACAAAAAGGGGCTCAGGTCCAACCAACTGGGAGATTTCATTATTAACCTTAAAAATACTCCCGTTTTTCTTTATAACTTCCCTGATCTCTTGAGAATAAACATTATGTTCTAAAACTAGAGCTTTTTTATATTTATCTCCCTTGTTCTTGTTTTGATTTGTAAAGTCCATCCCTAACAGAGGTGGATACTTACAGCCCCAACCTTTCCTTACTTTTTCAAAAATACTATCCACCATCTTCTCAGGATATTTCCTTTCTATAAACATTTTCTTCAGTATGTCAAACTCCTGGTCTAATTCTTTAATATCAGAGGTCATGCTTGCCACCCATATGGCCTGCTCCTTTACCAACCCTTTCTTTAGATGGTATGGATGATTTCTACTATAGTGCAAATATGCATTACAAAAGGTTTCTTTCCTGTACAAGTTGGAAATAAATTTGTTACAACATTGAGAAATCCTAACATCCAGGTAACTTATACTCATAAGATCCCAGGAATGTGTAAACCTAAAGTGTCCACTACTGCCATTCAGATGTTCCTTGAATACACCAATTTGATCTACTTTCTCATCCCACAGAATAACAATATCATCCAAAAACCTCACATAAAGGTGTAGATGCTTGGCAAAGGAACTTTTCAGGATAAATTCTTCTTCCCATCCCAGTATGACAATTTTGGCATAGGTGGGGGGAACGAGCTGTCCCCATCACAACTCCTCTGATTTGCTGGTAAAATTCACATTCAAAATTATCAAAATTATTGGCCAAAATGAGTTCCATCAGTTCAACTAGAAGCCTAATCCTGTCTTCTGAAAGGGAAGAAAATTGTCGCGTGGAATTGTAAAAAAATTCCATCCCCTCAATTTTGGGAATACTAGTAAAGAAGTCCACTACATCAGTAGTAAGGAGGATGAGACCTTCCTTCCATAAATCCTGTTTTAATTTTCCTAAAAATTCCCAAGAGTTTTTCAGGAGATGGGGGGGTCTTGATCACTTTTTTTGCACCATTTATTCACAAGAATGGACAAGGGACGAGTCTTACTCCCTTTACTGGTCACAATAGGCCTAAAAGGGGGTTTGTCAACATTCTTGTGGACTTTCGGTATACCGAAAATATTCAGTATCACTGGCTTTTTCTGTTATAAAAATTTATAGATGTCCACATCAATCCTATTTTATAAAAAAATATTCTTCTAGGTAAAAATCCAACCTTTAATAAGCTATCATAATCTCATTTTTTGAAACAGGGGAATAAGTATCGGTGTTATAAAGGAGGGAGGTCATTTCATTCTTATCTTCTGTTTTGAAAATAACGGTCCCCCTCCCTTATCAGGTTTCATCACCCTTAAGTCATTACTCTCTCTAATTTGGGTCAAAGCTTCCTTCTCCTGTTTTGTTAAATTATACCACCCTTTCCTTTTCTCAGCATAGAGATGACATAAATCATTATTAACCACCTTCTCAAAAACTTGCATTAAGGGGTATAGGGGGGATTAAAGACACTGTTCCTCTTAAGTGTACACTGCTTGTTGACTGTCTCACTATTAACATAGCAGTAGCTAAATACTAATATTGTGAGTTCTCCTGAAGGATAGTATCAAAAAATTATTTTCCTATACCAATTTTTCATGTCAAACTTCTAGCTAGACAATTTCCTCACTTATAACCCACAAGTCACACAAAAATAAGCTCTCAGGATTCACCCTTGAAAAGGAACTTCAGTCTCTTCTTACCAACATACAAGAACTTTCTTTGAAAATGGACAAATCACAAATTAGACAATTTTAAAGAAAATTGCTCAAAACAAATGGAACAAAAGCAAGCATCTTTAATACAGCAGCAAATACAAATATCAGGCAAGAGAATACCTTAAATGACATGGAATTGAGATTATCTGAAGATGAAAACAACACTGAAATCTTACTGAAAGAAAGTATTCTACAAAATAGATCTAGAAAATAGGTATCAGAGAAACAACATCCATATTTTTGGTTTGCCTAAAAAGATTGAAGGGGAAGTATGACAATCTTTTAAACATCCTGGATCCCTAAAATTCTTGATTTACCTGAAACTATGTCATATAGCATTGGGAGAGCAGACAGGTCATTGGTTGTTTCCTCCTCTCAAAACAACCTACCACTGAGATCTACTATTGCGAGTGAGATTTTTTTCAACACAGAGCAAACAATTAATCCTAAAAACAACCTCAGCAAAATCTCCTATCAAGCTGGAAGATTAAATAATACGATTTGGCAATGAATGCTCTTCTGCTGTGATGTCTAAGAGGAAGTGCTTTTTAATTTTAATAAAATAACTTAAGAAAAGATGGATCAAAGTCCATTTGCTTTTTCCAGACAGACTTAAAATATTTTTGCTTGATGAAACCAAAACCTTTGAGGAGCTAGACAATGCTGTGACATTCTTGAAATAAAAAAATATAATAGACTGAATTGAAGATATGGATTGGAGTAACAGCTCCTTGAAAAGACAAGCCAAAAAATAGCTGGAAAATTAATGAAAGTAAAGGAAGCTAAAAAAATATATATATCTTTATTTACACTTCAGTATTAGTTAATTTAGTATACAGCTATATTTGCACAGCAATACATTTATATATTTTTTTCTTTTAACATAGTATAATCAAAAAAGAAATGTGGATGCATTCTTCACCAAGATAACTATTTTCATTCTATTTTTCTTCTTTCTCTAGTTTGATATTTAAAATTAATCATTAACATATCTCTACATAAATCTAGTATACATAATCAAAATGGGTTGGGAAAAATAGTTAATTCTCCTAATATTATAATATCTTTAATATTTGTTTTGCATTGGCGTTGGTCCTGCATACAGGCTTCCTATATCTTTATTCTTCTAAATTTATTTTTAATTCATTTAGATAATGATTTATAGAAATATTAGCCTTTTAAATATGTATACTTTCTTTAGTTTAATATATAAAGTTGCATATTACAGTTTTTTTCAGAAATGCTCTTCCATTAATTAATGTTTCTGCTTAGTTACAGTGTTACATATTTATTACCAATCTAATGGATCTTTTTGAAAAGATGTGGACTTGTCTAATGATGTGTTTTTTTTTTTTTGTTTTTATTTATGTCTCTGGATTCTTTGTATGATACTTGTTGTAGTTAAATTGTTTTCTACTTGATTGTTTGTGATCTCAGATGGTGGTTTGGGGGTCAGGGTTATCTATAGTGTTTGCTCTTGGATATATTTCAAAGTAGTTTTTATTATTTTCTGATTTAATGATTTTTTTGTGGTTTAGCTCTAGAGTTTTCATTGGGTTGTTGATTAGTGTAGTTCTTTGCCTTCGTCGTAAATAGTGCAGAGATCCGATATGCTTATTAACTCTCTGAGTGTGAATGAAAAGACTGGTTTGCCTTGATAGAATTTCATGCTCAATGGCTCTACTTGATTGTTAATGCTAAGAGCTTAAGCACTTACTTTTAAAAGTTGATGAAGTTACTTGTTTTTCTTTTCTTCTTTTTTCTGAATTGGTTTTCCTGCTGTGGTCATGAGGTTTTTGTGTAATACATTGGGTTTTAGATTCTGCATATATGCCCTGCAAAAACTACTAGACCAGTGCAGTGTTTACATCTGATGTTGTAGGTTAAAGGTCAGAAACATCTGTTAAATTTAAAGGCATCAGTATGAATGTTATAACTTATACTCTGAAGCAAGATTATTTTGTCACAATGAATGGGGGTTGTAGGTAGTTCATGTGAATACATGAGCTGTTGGTTTTACATGATGGGAATAGTGATACTGAATATTTTGTGATGGCTCTCACAGAATTGAATCTCAGATTGGGCAACTGTATGTGCCATGACCCAATGCCTATACAGGAGGGATTGATTGCACTTGCTTGTATGGTCAGACTCATGGGTGTGGATATGGTTTGCTGCACACCACAGAGTGAACATTTTCTTACATGAGGTAGTGAATGAGTGTCATTTTTAGAGGATCTGTGACAATGGAAAATACTCAGTCATGGCAATCCAAACCATAAGGGGCACTTAGAGACTTCAATCACTGAAGGGCAAGCAACAAATAGCTAACATAGGCTATTAGAATAATGAAGAATTCTGCTATTAAATGTAATGAGAATGGAAGTGAACTTAATTAAATTAGGTTCCTGCCTTTCAATAAGCCTCATTGCCTCATAATTCTTTCCACTGATAAGCAATAAGCGTTTTACATCTTTCTATTTATGCTTTTATTATTCTAAAATTTGTAAAGATATATTATTTTTGGTAGCTTTAAAAGATGAATTAAAGGAAGTCATAGTGGCTAATCCATAATGCATGTCAGTTTGCTTGAAGTTAACCTTTTTAATGTGTTAGACAGAAAGTCATGTTGTATGATTAGAAGCTAAACAGACCATAAGATCGTAATTAATAGCAGGCACATTAGACAAGGTCTGGACATATCTGATTATAGGGAAATGCAAAAACTCAAATGATCATAAGAACAAAAGAGATTTATACAGCCAAAGTTAAAATCTCATAATAATGCATAAATAATGTTTAGGTTCATGGCAACAAAACAAACCCACATAAATGACACTACCAAAGTGCTGAGAATAACTTAATTTATACATATATTTAAGAACCTACCCTTTACATATATAGCATCTATATATCAATTTGTAATACATGCCAAATTAATGTTAAATCCATATACATTCATCAATAGACTTATTTACGTTTATGTAGTGAAAGAGTGAGACAGATTTACACCTTTATTGATAATAAAGAGAAAATATTTATTCTGAATATAATCTAGCATGTTATTTGAAAGATTTGAATCTTGGTGTTAAAAATGTTTAATGATATTATAATATGCATTTATTAGGGGTGTTAGAAAATGTTTAATGATATTATAATATGAATTTATTAGGCCTAATCAAATAATACATTTGTGACATGCAGCTGAAACTAATTTTCAGTACAAGTTGTGAGAGTGGTGATGATTTAAAAGAATTATTGTTTTCAATCATTTAGATACAAATCAGTTGCATATGTCTGAAAGTCAAAGTGCTTAAAGTTACTCTCTGTTTATTATTTATTGTTTTATATTATATTATTTAAATATGTTTAATTTAAACACACAGGTGACTTGCCACAGGTATTACATGTTTATAAAAAAATTAAATGTTTCCTGACTTTTAAGTGTGTGATGTTTATATAAATAACATGTAATTTTTTTTCTAAATAACAGAAGGGGTATTGGATTTACTCATGTTGGTGGGTGGTGGGTGGGATAGTCTTTATGGTTTTACTCTTCAAACTAGGAGTGTTAGACTCCATGATGGGAAGGAAAGTTAAAAGAACGTTATGTTTAATTATTTATATCATGTTCTGTTTTTATTGGTGTCTATCACTTTTATTATATATAGACCTAAGAAGATTAAGAACGGCAAATTCATAATTGACAACAAACAGTTTAAGATTTTTATGAGTGGTTCATTTTTAATATTATGTTTGAGAATTATAATGACATTAATTTTTTGTCATAGTTATTATAGAACATTCTTAAAGTACATTTCCATTAATATCAATGGATTAAATAATGGTTACAAAAGAAGTAGTTTAAATAAGTTTCTGAAACTATTTATATCCCAGAATTATTTTTTTGCAAGAAACTCACCTGATGCAAGAAGATATAAGTAAACTTAATACTAAATGCTATACTGTATTAAACAGTTCTCAGTATAGTCAGAAAAAAGAGGGGTAGCTATTTTATGGAGAAACTCTTTACCTACATCCAATATATTAAATACATATAGTGATGACAAAGGCATGTTTTGTTCAGTAACAATGGAAAGTAAAAGGAAACTATATACCCTTATTAATGTGTACTTGATGCATGGAATAGGAGTTAAAACACTTAAACACCAATTAGCACAGATTATGGAACTTTCAAAAGGTAGTGTCATTTTGGTGGGAGATTTTAATTGTATATTAAAAGATGAAAATTATAATACTACTAGAAAATGAAGATTTCTATGTTTACTCTGGAGTCTGATTTCTATAAGTTTCTCACTGACTCTAAAGGCATCCCTCATTTTCTTTAGAAGACTCTATCCCTGCACCATTCCAGCTCCATTTCTACTCTGCCTTTTCCCGAGTAGTAGACTCATTGGATCACTGTCCAAAAGTCAACTATTTAACACCATGTATCAGGTTCCAATCTAATTGCTATTAGTGATTTTTTATTCAGTGCAACAATCCTTAGAGCATTTTGGCAGATTGATTGGCTTTGCCTCCAACTTTTACTGAATATAGCTATCCCAGGTAACCATTCTGAGTAACTAAGCAACCGTCAGTGTACTGACCTAGGAATACAGGGCTTTATGGTTGGCTATAGTTGGAAAATAAGGGTCATATAGATGCACTGCACCATTAGCATGGGTCTCAGGCATAGGTCTGAGAAGGTTTGATCCTCACACAGGCAAATACCTATGCCCCTTTTGGTGACATTAATCGTCTTGACCAAAGTCATCTATCATCAATTTTTACATGGTTAACTCAGTAACCCTGATACAGTATGGATCCTGCAGGGGAAATTCCCCTTTCTGAAGGATACTGTCCACTTCATTTGATACCTAAAGTGGTTGGTCCACATGTCTCTTTTTTCCGGTAGTAACTGCATAAATAATGTGCTGCCAATTACAGTTCTGTTTATTTTCAGATGAATTATGTTGGCATGCATACCAAGTTTAACTGTGAAGGCTGGGCTTAAATCAGGTACCTTCTATTCTCAAGGTTGAAACACCTAGAATGTTTTTGAGAAGGACCCTACTCAGATATTAGGAAAATGATAAACAGATAAGTATCAAATCCTTGACCTTTCATTTGTGAGACGACGACATTAACCATTAACTGTTATAGCCCCATACCTTGTTAGTATTATATTATTGTCAACAAATTTAAATAAATACCTTTGATCCTTTTTGCATCTCTCCTGATCTTTATTTATGTGGATAATTGGTGGTACTCACTATTTTCACCTTATATCACAAGTGCCGTGACACTGGATGATTGTTACATCTGGATACGCTATGTTCATAGCTTTGGGTACATGGTTAAACATCAGTGTATTTTATTTCTTTTTTGGCAAGCATTCTGTTAAAAAATACACATCAACTTTACACATCACTCGATGCAATGAAAGTAACAAAAACAGCATTTTTTGCAGGGTGCCAAACACAACTATGTCACTTCCTACTTGGCATCCAGTGCTTCATATAATGTATAGTCCTGGTGGGCTATTATGCAAAATACAGAAGTGTTACATGGAATCTTGTAGTTCCTGCTATGACTGTTTTCTGCCACATAAATGATAGATGCTGGAGTAACCCAAGTGACAGCTGTAGCTGTTCTGAAGGAAACATATTTACAAAATGATGAAATGCACCATGTACTCCATTATATAATTTCTAAGCTTCCTAGTATTTAGTGCATATTGTTCTTTAAACATCTTCTTGGTTTGTACTTTCCCATCTCCTATATCTCTGTCAGTATCCCTGTATGCTGTTGGAGTGCAACTAGCATATGTAGCTGTGAATTAGAAAGAGTTAACATTTATATTAGTCTGACCTGGTGAGTGTCTCTCTCTCTCTGTATATATATATATATATATATATATATATATATATATATATATATATATATATATATATATATATATATGCATACACTCACACACACACACACACACACACACACACACACATATATATATATATATATATATAGGTTTACTATCAGAACCTCACAACACGGGGGCAGAGCTTAGATGTCCAACTGAGAGCAATGAATTTTGAGAGCTCCATAAACTAGCATAATAATATAGGAATATTTTATTATTTTCAAGTTTAAAACATCAGAAATCTATAGATAAACTACTAAACTGCATAAATATCAGTTTTGGTGGAGATATACAAAAATTTTCCTGTCAAGTAACTAGGAGATATATTGAGTCACTGAATATAAACAACTCAAGGAATTTCCATTCAAATGCTGCTTTGAAAAAAGAACTGCAATTGATGACATCTACCTTACAGGAACTATCCTTGAAGATGGATAGCTTTAGAAAACCTCAGACTAAATTCTCAAAAACAGACTGATTCTCTTAAGGAACTATTACAGCAACACCATACAAAAATAACAAATATAGAGCCTTCTCTAAATGACATTGAAGGGAGACTCAAAAAGGAAGAATTCCAAAAAATTCTGCTTAAACAGAATACATGGCTGCATAACAAAATAGATGACTTAGAAAACAGGGAAAGGAGAAACAACATAAAGATATTTGGTCTACCTGAAAACACTGAAGAATAAGACATTATTTCATTCTTAACCTGGATTCCTGAATTTTTAGACTTGAAAGAGGGACTTTCATTTGGAATTGAAAGGGCGAATAGAGCACTGAGGAAATCTGCTTCTAACTCAACAAATACTCCACCTAGATCCATAATTAGAAAATGTCTTTCATTTCTCGACAAGGAACTAATATTAAAACCTGCTTGGTGAAAATCACCCTTAAAATACAATCAAAGCCTGATAAGGCTTGACAATGACTATTCTTCCAGAATACTAGAACAAAGGAAAAAAGTCTGTCCAATAATACAGCTGTTGAAACAAAACAACAATAAAGCACAGCTGGCCTTTCCAGCCAGGATAAAAATAATTTTTGCCAATGAGATGAGGACCTTTAATAACTTAGAAGAAGCTACTATATTCATCAAAACAACAACATAGTGTCTATCCCAGAAGAAATGGAATGGATGGCTCCTACTCTTAAAAGAATAACAGAAGCAAATCATTGGACTGATGCCAGAAAGAAGAAACAAAACAACTGATTCCAAGATAGCTGTCCCAAAAAATAACTCTTATAACTACATCTCTCAAAGTATCAGCTGATATGGTACATCACTTCTCATCTGTTTTATTAAAAAAGGAGGGATTCTTAAACAACTGAGAAAAAATAATGGTTTATTCAGAATGTTCAAAGAGTCCAATAACTCTTCACAAACAAAGGTAGGTCAAGATGGGTTACTATTTACATTATATATAAGCCAAACAAAGCAACATATAATACAAACATAGAAGTTTCTGTTCCCCTACTTGAACTCAGTGAATACTTATCTTGTTCATTTTTCATTGATTTTACTTATAATAAGTTAAGTAATTCATTAACTAATTCAACAAAGTACCATTCATCAGAGTTCAGACTCAAATGTAACAAATTAACATCATATATAATAGCAGTAACAGTAGAGTGTTTTGAAAAAAAATGCTGTCATGCAGACTAATGCCTTCTTCAGTTAAAGTATGATTTAGAAATGTCATGTATATCCTGGTTAAATAATAGTAGCAAGCTCTTAGTACAAATGTCATCATTATTTTGTCTAAATATAGTTAATATCAATTATGGCAGGTATCACAGCTATGAGTGCTGTTTGATGAATCATGATATGGTGTGCATGGATGCAGCTGTGTCTGGCAACTAGTACAAATGTCATTATTATTCTGTCTAAACATAATTAATATCAATTATGGTAGGTATCATAGCTTTGAGTGCTGTTTGATTAAGCCTGACATGGTGTATGTGGATGCAGCTGTGTCTGGCAGCTGTTGTATGTCGCCGTTTTCGTCCATGGGATGCTGCTGGCTGTGGCTTGTGATCGAGGTTTACTGATGTCTGTGTATGAGGAAGAGACATTTGGTGTTTTAGCCTGGATCCAGGGGAAGAGGGTGGATAAAACTGTGATTTGGGATATTTTGGCAGAGAATTGTTTGTTTATACATCTTCTGAGTAAGAGGTGGGAATGCTGGAAGAATGTGTTAGCTCTTGTTGTGGTGGCTTGTTGGGAGGGTTTTTTTTGTTTTGATATGTTTGCTCTCCGTTCTTTTCCTGGATGCTGCCTCGCTGACAGGGACAGAATTTAGGCTTGAAGTTGCAGTGACGTGAAGCTTTACTTCAGGTGCATTGCAAGCCTCTGGTATGCAGTACACAGACACACTAACAGAAACAGATGCTCTCAAGTTGCAATGGTAACAGACACAGAGTGACGATAATGCTTAACGGCTCTGAGGAACCTCTGAGATGATTCTCAGCAATGAAGTATTTGGTTTAAAAATATATATATAATAAAAGGGCTGTTTTAAACCACATGTACACAAATTGATGGTCTCCCAACACTTTGTTTAGCTCATTAAGTTAATTCTTGATAAAAATAAATAAATAAATAAATAAATAATACGCGCAATTTTGTATTTATAATTTATTTTGGTCAAAACACATTAAGGACTTACATAAGAGTGGAAATCTGAGTTATTGTGAAAGACTAAGAGCACTTGGTCTTGTGCAGTACCCTTTGCAGTGGTCTGGGAGGTGAGCTTGCTTGGAAGTGTTGGGCATACAGAGATAGCTGATTCTAGGGGTGTTTGGGGTTGCCAGGAAGTGCTAGAGAGTCATCAGATTTCCTTTGTGGAAATATCTGTGGGAATGGAAGGTGTGTTGATTGGATCACTGGCAGAGAGGCCACTGCATGGAACAGGCTGGTAAAATGGAACAGGACAAATATTGGTTTGGATATTTTAAGAACAGCCTGGAAACATACCAAATGAACTAGTGAATGGTATTCTGGCAAAACTGGATGGGCATTGTTGCCTGTGCTTAAAGTACTGATATGTATGTATGTAAGGATGTAAATATACGCATAACAAATACCAAATTAGAAGGGTCTCATAATTTAAAGTCTATGGACTGTATAAACATGCTTGGAAGGAGCTAATAATAAGAATAAGCATTACAACTTGTGGTCTCTCAAATAACTATGCAACAGACAAAAAAAAAACACACACAATAGTTATGTAATTTATGATTTTAGTAAATCTAGACATAAAATATATCATTGTCATATAAGATGAAGCAGTCTGCTGAATTTAGATATTAAAGAGAGGATTTAATAACATGGGCTTGTGTATAATAACACTACTGTCTTAACTTGTCATAAATGACATACACTACATTGAACATCAGGGTTAGCATAATGATTTTCTTATATAAGTAAATATGCATAACAAGTCATGTAATTGCTTTAACTTGAATTGTAGTTTTTGTAACCCATCTTGACCACATATAATACTTAAGCATTACCAAGGTAACTAATGTTTTATACATGACATCAAACTGACAAAGTTGTTCAAGAGAAACAATAGAAGCCTGAACTTGAAATGTCACAGAATGTAACAATCATATTCTGATCAAATAGTATTAAACTGACAATAGACACTCAGTTTAATAACATGGGATTATGTATAATAACACTACTGTTTTAACTTGTCATAAATGACATACACTATATTGAACATCAAGGGGAAGCACAATGATTTTTCTGATATAAGTAAATCTGTATAACAAGTCATATAATTGCTTTAACTTGAATTGTGGTTTTGTAACCCATCTTGACCATACATGATGCTTAAGCTGTTACCAAAATAACTAATGTTTTATAAATGACATCAAACTGACAAAGTTGTTCAAGGGAAACAATAGAAGCCTGAACTAGGAATGTCACAGAATGTAACAATCACATTCTGAACAAATAGTATTAAATTGACAATAATCACTCAGTTTAACCTTTGCTAATTATACAAAATAGAATGTTGCCATTTAAATCTGAAAACTTTCAGTATATGCCATAAAATGGCAATTTATGAGTATGGAAAGGAAATTTGTAATCATTAATCACAATAAGTGAATTTGTTGTTTTTAACCTAGAATTTCACTCATTTTATAATAAGAAATGACAGAAATGAAAATCCTTATGTGTAGGAAATGGGGGAAGAGGGATGCACTGATAACTAAAATGCACTAACTTTCATCAATGTTCACATAAAACAAACTTGATGCTTTAAGTTAGTTAGCAACAAAGTGATTACTTAAATATTGGCAAACAATGAAATATAACTTCTGATATATTCCTTAAAATACATTGTATTATAAACATTAGGTATACATATTATTACCATCTATTTATATTAAGTAATATGTTTTGAAAGACTTCATCAATAAGGGTGAATATGTTAAATAACTGTGTGTTATAATCTTTTACTGAGGTTTTATATATGAAACATCCTACTTTACTATGATTGAACTGACTGTCATCTATCCTTCATGTAATTATTAATTGCGTATATAATGAGTAGACATTTATATTGTATTAAAATTCTGTCTAATCTTGAATAATTGAAATAAAATGAACACCAATACTAAATAAAACCCCACTGGTTGCCAGAATGTCACCAATAAGTGACTGTAATACTCCAAAAGTCACAAAAAAACACTTTTATTACATCCAAGGAATTGATACGTTAAGCACTTTCACCCTGAAAAATTGGGCTTCATCAGAATGCATTACTAATGGAATACAGTAGTTTAAATACAAAGCTTGGCACCAAAAGTTCCCTTAAGCTACACCCTTAAAGACATATACACATAAATATAATCTCAGCAAATGCAGTGCATTAAAACATTATTTCTAACATTGTTTATGAAATTGTTATAAATATTATGTATAAAAACAAACTACTCATATATGTATACAATATAAACAATATAAAAGGCAAATACATTCTATGCCTCAAACTGCTATAATAACTTACTTAGAATTGTATTAATTTAAGTACTAATGTGAACAAACTAAGCTCAATAATACATTATAATAAGTAAAAATTATTAAAAATTCATAATAAAATTTCATATTAAAAATGAGCTTAGACTATTAAAATGTATGCACATGAGTCCCATAAATAAGTATAAGTATATACCTACAATAATAATATATAAACTAGTGGGTGCATACTGCTTCTTTCAGCAATGCCGTACCATTTCACAAGAACTATATGATTATCTTGTTGTTAGGGAAATGGTAATACCACTCATACAAGGTCACCCTAAGATACATAAAGACCCCCTTAACCCACCCCTAAGACCCATAGTAGCAGGAAGGGGATGAACCACGGAACCACTATCGATTTACATTGAAGAACATCTGAAACCAATTTTGGCTAAGAAAGAATATGTCTTGAAAGACACAAAACAGTTCCTGGGAGACCTTTATG
This sequence comes from Protopterus annectens, assembly GCF_019279795.1. NCBI lineage: Eukaryota > Metazoa > Chordata > Ceratodontiformes > Protopteridae > Protopterus > Protopterus annectens. The sequence continues at coordinate 77,388,948 of NC_056743.1, forward strand.
CTTGTATTAGGGATAAACCACCTACAAGGGAGTGTCTGATGGCAACCTTAGATGTACAGGCCCTATTCACGGCCATACCTAATGACCAGGGAATAGAGTTGCTCAAGAAGTATCTAAAGGAGTGCAGTACATATGAACAGAAAATGATAGAGTTATTATGTTTTATGGTAGAGACTATACTTGAAAACAATATTTTTGTTTTTGAACAGGCATTCTTTAAACAGTGTGCTGGCGTAGCTATGGGCACTCTTTGTGCCAATAGCTATGCCAACCTGGTAATGGCAGCATGGGAGAGAGAGAATATTCTCGGGTATATGGATTCCACTTTGACATTCTACCGCCGCTTTGTTGATGACCTCTTCCTCCTTTGGGAGGGAGATGATCTATCTTTTCAAAATTTTTTGGAAGTAATTAACAACAGCACTGATTTCCTGAAATTTACAGCCTGCAGCTCCACTGAAACTATTGAGTTCCTAGATGTTAGAATAGATAGGCTACCCTCGGGGGAGTTTGAAACTAGTATACATAGAAAAGAATGTCATAGGAACACCTATGTTGAAAGAAGCAGTATGCACCCACGACACATTTTTGGAAATGTGGTGAGAGGGCAAGCTTTAAAAGCCTCAAGGCTAATGGCTAATGACACTAAATTCAGAGATGAGCTGGAGAACTTAGAGCAAAATTTTCTGAAAAGAGATATTTGAAGGGTGAGGTGAAAACAGCATTAACACATACCCATGAAATGAGAGGAGATATAGGTAAACCCTATTTTTCTAATAATAACAGAAGAATGAATGGTAAATCAATGGGACATAACCTTATGAAAGTTCCAGTTATGTACTCCAGTAATGTTAAGCTTATACAGGATATATATAAGAAGAACTGGAATGTTTAATGTACAGATGAAAATGTTAGGGAGCTAGTGGAGGACACACCATGTTATGATTTTAAAAATAAGAAATCATTGAAGAGACTTCTATGTGGTCCAAGACAAGATAGACAATATAACAATCAGGCCAAGGGAAATTAATTTGGCACTTTTCCATGCCATTAGTGTATTATTGTTGATTTCTTGACCAGAAAGGTAGGTTCTACCACCCAGATGTGGGAAGGGAGTTTATATTTGAATTAACAGCTAATTGCAATACTACACATTTAGTTTATTTGAGTTATTGTGTGAAATGTTCTGCTTTTTACGTGGGTATGACCACACGCAGACTATGGGACTGAGTCAGGGATCATCTGTTTGATATTTCCAGGAGGGTAACAATGAATGCACTAAACATATCATGGAGGTGGGTGAGGAACACACCTTCAAGTTTATGGTAATTGAGGTTGTCACACTGGGGATACATGGAGGAGCGATTAAGAACAGAGTTGAGGGAAGGGAACTGGAATGGATCATAACATTACGTGCCAATTCTGGCAGGGGCTTGAATGAGAAATTGTCCATCCACAAGTTAATGCAAGTTAATTGTTTTTCCTCCCTTATTACCAAGGCACTTCCAAATCAGTCTTCATAAACCTAATATGATGGCTTTTTTTTCCAATTGCTTCTGACTTTTCCCTCTCATCTATTTAAGTTGTAAGCTATGTTTCTTTTTGGTGAGTTCTGTCTCTGAACAAATTTCAAAGACATAATAAAGGGTACATGGCTGGAGAGAAATATTTTTTTTTATTTCCTTAAACTAGATGTGCGCCATTAAACCCATATTTCATGATAAGTCTTTTATGAAGATAGTGTTTAAAGTATGTCTACACTTTTACTTGGCATGGCCTAGGAGAAAGTTCTCCATACAAAAAATTCACAGTTAGCTAACTTCACAGCATAGAAAAAAAGTTATCAAAAAAGTATCAGGCGCCCCCTTTAGATAGTAGTTTCCATCTATGTTTTGATGAGTATTGTTTAGCACATTTGTGGACCTCAGCTTGATGCAGAATTGCTGCATCTCACTCATGTTGAAAAACAGTTCAGCTGAGTAGTCTTCTCTGCTTATTTCTCATTGGTACACTTTGTTTTATGGACCTTGTTGAAAACCATTTCATTTTGCTGACTTCTCCTGGAGTCATTGAGAACACCAAAGCTAAATGACCATGCATTCGGATTCTAAAATCTCTCTCTAAAAAAATCATAACTGTCAATGGCTGAGTTCTCAATGACTTGGTAAGTGCTTTAAGCCAACAAGCAGCATATACATATATATATATATATATATATATATATATATATATATATATATATATATATATATATATATATATATATATATATATATAGGAGGCACAGTCAGTAAATGACTATGGGATGGTTTTGCAGTAACAGAATTCAGAAGTGAATGCTGATACTGTATTTAGTGTTATGGCTGAAGTGCTTTGTATGTGATATTCTTACTGTAGCAAGTCCCTTCCTACAAATGAAATGTGGCTTGTTACAGTTTCATCAGAAGATATTTTTGTTGTCCTCAGAATGTACTTTTTTTCCTGGTCTTCAAGTAGAGGCCTTTTTTTTTCTTACTCCTCAACTGAGAGATGAGAAGACACCAGATTAGGCTGACTAACTATTCCTGTTGCCAGAATAAAATATTTATATGTAGTTAACAGGATTCAAACCTACATGTTTGCCAAGTTTGTTACCTTAGCTACTGGGTCACAAGCACCTCTGGAGTCTCATTTTATCCATTCCTTGTTGGGTGTTCCATTGCTTCCACTTAATTTTGATACTGAGACAATCCAGCCATGTAACACAACTAGACTGGATGGAGAATCATTAATTCCTTTATGGTAAGAGGAAAGAGATGCCTTCCCCCCAAAGAAAATAATATATTTTATTTTCACTTCTAATTTTTTACCACATAATAAAAGCAGGTGCCTTTTCCCCTCAGCATACCGGCAATGTGGCTGCCTACTGGCATGCACACTTATTTACATTACTTAGACGAAGAAGACCAAAATACTGCAAGGGACTCTGGTTGCTTCCCTATTATCAGTAGCCTACTAATGCTTCCTCAACCTAATGCTGTAGTATACACAGTTGCTCTGATACAGTGGGCATGCAATGGTATGGTCTCTCATACTTTTACTTAGTAACAGTAAGAGAAGGAGTTATTATTGAGTTGTGATTAGTGGTTACAGACCAATGAAGACTCAACACCTGCTTACTTTTCACAATAGGAGAGGGGATAGTGCATGAGGATATGTCAAGGGCAAACATTCCAGTGGAAGAATCCATGATCTCATGTTGTCAATCTGCATCGATTCTTGACTGATGGGTTATGGTTCTGATCCTGGGAATCAATATGGCCATTATATAGCCCACGCCAGTCCAAAAACTCTCAAGTTAAAGGTCTACCCATAATGCCCCTGTGCACACTACCTCAGATCTCAATTGCTGCTATTATAGAAGGAAGCATGAGCCAATTCATTCTTGCAGCTAAGTATAATTTTTCATTTACTACCAATTTTTCTGCATTTATATAATACTTAACTCTAGATATTGTTCTTTCTGATTTTCCAAACCTTGTCTACCCTTTCCTTATACCACTCAGTATTTTTCGCCTACCATAGCTGGTAGTTTCTCTTTCCCTTTCTTTCCTTTTTTATTCTCCTTTGCTGACAGGTAATCTTTCCTACTATTTTTGGTAGGATCTTTATGTCGTTTACCTTTTCTGTCCTATTTTTTCCTCTTAAATGGCAGATAACTCTAAATCTATGATTACTGGATTTAGACAGTGTCAGGAGTGCAGCAGGAAAATGCCAAACTCTGATGGTCACAAAAAATGTGTGTATTGCTTAGGTGTTCCGCACCTTGATCTTGAGTGGTCCATCTACCAGGGCTTTAGTACCAGAACCCTGGTAGAACATAAAAATAAATTAATTCTCAAAGGGCTGCCAAAAGCACCCTTTCATGAAGCCTTGTCCAAGACCAACTAGTCTCCTCCGGCCTCTGGTTGAAAATTCATTTGTTTGGTGCTGACATCTCCATCAGCACCAATGCCAAAAACGCATAAAAGTCATTCTGATGGATTTTCTACGGAACCAAGATTTAAGGTTCCAAAGAAATTGCAAGGTACTGAGTCATCAGCACCAAATACTACCTCGGTGCCATACATCCATCCATATTATAGCACCAGCACTGACTATGACCTCATCACCAACAACTACATTGGCACCGGCGTCTTTAGTTACTATGCTGGTACTGGCATCTCTCATGGCACCGTAGCCTGTAACTTTTTCCACAGTATTGAAAACTGAGACATTATCTACTCCCAGGACAAGATATTCCACCACAATTGAACCCTTTCTGGGTCAACTTCCAAGCCCCTTTTTAGAGCGGCCTGATTTCCCCTCTCTGTTGTCCATTCACTCCCCAGGAGTCTATCTGAATTTGATGTTGTGAGGTTGGTGGACCAGCTGCTGATGGCTAGGGGTCTTCCTTCTCCTACTCAGCCTCCTCTTCATTCAAGAGTGGGGGAATATTCCTCCTCCTTTGTCCTCCTTAGGAGCTTTAGAGCCATTGACTCCAACCACACAAGCTCCAGTGGTCTCAACACTGAAAACTCTTTTGTCTTCTGTTCTGAGCATGGCTCTAACTCCCTTGGTACCATCGGAACCAATGGGTCCCTGGGATTGATCTTCTGCTGTTGGGTCTGGTTGGCTTGAGCCGTTTCCTGTTTTTTATTCAGAGCTGACCTTGCCACTTTGGTCTGCTATGGCTGTGGGACCTTCCTTGTCTCAGGACCTGGAGGTGGGCCTCTCAGGAAGGGTGTAAACCTGGTTCAGAGATTTTAGGAGGAACACACCAAAAATGTGAGGCAAAAATCTGGACATTCCGTGAAAATCTGTACAGTTGAGAAGTATGCATGGTGGTAGCTGCTGCCACTAAGAAGGAACTGGCTGAGGGCAGTTTCACTGTTCATCTCCTTAACTGAGAGTCCAGGGTGATGGACAGATTTGGGAAGCAGGTCTATGCTCTATGCATCATCGACCTTTACTATTAGATCCTTGAACTTTATGGCACACTTTACTAGGCTCCAAAGGGATCTGATCAAGGAGTTTTTAGATACCCTGATGGGAACTGTGGCTGAGGTGGTGCAGGAAAAAGTTGTCTCCCAACTAATTCATCCATGTGGCTCATTGCACATGCAGCAGAAGGGGTGACCAGGTCAGCCAGATCAGGTGTTGCTATTCGACGACACACTTGGATGCACCTGTGTTAGTTTGCAGAGCCATTCATGTCTTCTTTCATCATTGATCCTATTGATGGATTGTCTTTGTTTGACCCAGAGGCTAAGGAAACTCTATCCAGGTGTGTGAGAGAGATGGAAAGACTCTGTCTGCTGTGGGCATATGTTTTCCTGCTCCTCAATGAGCCTATTCCAGGAATCAGAGGAGTGGGAAGATATGGTTCAAAAAGTCTCAGAAGCCTTTCCTGGACACATGTGGTACAGCCTCTCCTCGGGGTAGAGGGGGGAGTTCATATGGAAGACACCATCCTAGAGGCAGAGGTGGCCTGCAGAACCAAGGTTCCAGGGAGTCTTTTTCTGGCCAGTCATATCAGCGCTCCTGAATGGAGGCCTAATTGCATATCTATGGAAGCAGTCGGTGGTAGACTATCCTTGTATCCTACAGCCTGGTGACTTATAACAACAGATACAGGCTTCAGGCTTCTGGTAAAGGCTCTTGCCTCCTCCGTAGTGCCTTTTTTAGAAAAAGTGATGGTTAAAACTACCAACATAAAAATGTCAACAAGATGCAAATTAAAGGTCATGCCGCTAAACACTAGGAGTCTAAACATAAAACTGCTCTCATTGCAAGCACCCTTAATCCTGGAAAATACTGACATCTGCATTGTCAAAGAAACCTGGTTCACAGCTGTGGAGAGCACTACATCCTGACCTGGTTAATCATCCTTTCATACATTCAGACCCCAAACTGTAGATAGTAAAGCCAAAAGAGGTGGAGTTTCAATATATATTAAAGAAATACACACCTCCCAGCTGGTCAAACAGTATGATGCAAAGGAGACACACTAGATGCAGTTAACCATTGATAAGACCCCTGTACAAATCATAGCTAGCTACCAGCCCTCAAATCTGACTCAAGATGCCCAATCTGCCTATCTTTTCGAATCTATCAAGATTCAACCCTTTACCCTGATCCTGGGTGACTTTAACTACCCAAACATAGATTGGAAAAACTACTCATACCAGAACAAAAATGCCCAGAGATTCCTATATTTTGTCAATGCAAATGCTTTGGTACAGCTATTTGAAACCCCCACAAGAAGTGATAATATCCTGGACTTGGTATTAAACAACATGAGTAACCACTGCAGCATCCCTGTAGTATCATCCTCACTGGTAAGATCTGACCACAAAGTGGTCACTTTTGAATTTACCATCAATCCTGCCCCCCCTCTAGATAGGGTAAAACTAGGAACTGGCACCAGTATCCAAAACTATACCAAAGCACTATATGAACATTTATATAGATGCATGGAATCAGCAATATTGTCCTGACAGGACTAAATCATCCTTCACAAGGAAGAATAAACCTGTCTGGTGGACACCTGAAATAAATAAACTCTATAACAAAAAAATAATTGCTGTGCAGGACCAAGAATGAGCAGGTGCCCAACTGGAGGCAATCTCTCCTTAGTCTGAACAAGCAAATAAGAGCACTAGTGAAATCCTCCAAAGCAAATTTGTGTCCATATTGGCCACATCTACTAGAGACAATCATAAGGCCTTCTTCACATATGTCTGCAGTCTCAAAGGAAGCACCCAGATCTGTTCAGAACTGGTGGTCAAGGACACCGCATATACAAATGCCGTAGATATAGCAAACTTGCTGGCTGACAGATTCAGCAAAAATTTCACCCTCTGTCCCCCCTTCAGTAAATCAGGACATTCCCAGTACCTGTCTCCTTCCCCTTAAATCTAAGTATCAAGTCATCACTGCTTCTCAAAGGCAAAACATCCCAGGCTGCATCCTACATGAACTCAAGCAGGAACTTGCAGCACCATTAGACGCCCTATTCAACCAAAGTGTGAGTACCAGCTTTATGCCAGCTGAGTAGAGGACAGCCACTATCATCCCTTTACACAAAGGTGGAGCATCCACCAATCTGGGAAAGTATAGACCCATCAGCCTAACTAGCCTGATCTGCAAGGCCATGGAATTGATTATCACGGACCTCATTAACAAGGACATTGGCAACCTCCAAACACTAGATCTCACACAGTTTGGCTTCATCAAGGTGAGGTCATGTCTGTTAAATTTGGTCGACTTTTTTGAGACAATCAGCAAAGCCATCTGTTATTTGGGATATACTTTTCTGAGGTGCAGGCCAAAACCAGTGGGCTATGGCTGACCAAGTTTGCAGATGTCTGCAAGCTGGGTGCTGTGTTCAATTCCCCTAGTGACATGGACATTCTCCAAGAGGGTCTCACCCAAATAATTGACTGGTGCCAGAAACATGGCCTCAAGCTGAATACCAAAAAATGCATCATTATCCCCTTTGGGGAGAGTGACATCCCCACAAAAAAGCATGTGGTCAATCATGAGGGATTTGTGCACCCAGATTGATAGCAACCTGACTTTTGACCACCATGTTGCTCCCATTGTACAGAAAGCTTTCTACATGACCCACCTCATAAGTAAGGGTATCTCATCCAGGGACAAGGAGGTCATAACATTCCTGTATTCTTCCCTTATAAGGCCCATTATTGAGTACAATGCCCTGTTCAGCATGTACCTTTCAAAGCACATGCAGCAGCTGGAGAGACCACAGAGGTTCCTCACCAAGAGATTCAAGGGCCTCAAAAATTTACCATACACAGATAGTCTAAAAGCCCTATCCTTCTTCTCAGTTTCATACAGACTCTTCAGAGGTGACCTCTGTCTGGCATATAAGGTGACCTCGGAGCCCGTCTTGTTGGGTCTGTTGCATATCTGCAAGTCAAGCTCCTTTCGAGTCACCCACATGTGCAGCCTCAACCTGGTTTGTGACATCAATAGGACTTGTTAATGGGAGAGATTTGTGTCCCAGAGACTCCCCCATCTGTGGAATGGACTCGCTCTCCATGTCAAGCAAAGTACCTCTTTACCCCTTTTTAAGCACAGCCTGGATAACTGGATGGGAAATAGAAAATACATCCCTGGGATTCCACCCATGTCCCTGCTGAACAGGGGAATCAGGTGCTGATTTATCTAAACATGGGCTAAACTCTTGGCTAGGGGAACCAGATCCTACCTCCTGTGTTGAGATGCCCTATGAGTGTGGCAATGAGCTCTAGCTTCCAACCACTTTCTGACAGCAATGCACATCCTGTTGAGTTCAAATGTAATAGCGGACAAACTGAGCAGGTGCATTCTTTTGCCTCATGAGTGGTATCTAAATTCCATGATAGCAAAGAGAATCTTTTATTCCTGGGGCCAGCCTTGCTGCGATCTTTTTGACTTACCCCAAAACATCAAGTGCAGAAGATATTTTGCCCTAATACCCCATAATGTGTAATCCCCAAGAGATGCTCTTCTGCTCGAGTGGCCCCTAGATCTTTTCTACACCTTTCCCTCTGGTCCCACTCTTTGTAAAGAAAGCAGCCAGGTAGAGAAGTCAAGTAATTCTCATTGCATCCTACTGGCCTCGAAAAATATTGTTTCCCTTCTTATGGCCTCATCTAGTTCACCATCCATGGATTCTGGACCCAGTTTCAGACATTCTGTCTCACCTTCAGGGACTGGTACACCCCAGTCTTCAAAGCCTGAAGCTGACTGCTTGGTCCCTCCACTTCTATTAGTCACCAGGCATGATGATATATCATCCCCGGTAAGAAGAATATTGCTAGCATTGAATAAACCATTCACCAGGAAACTCTACCTCAGTAAGTGGAAGAGGTTTTCAGTATGGGCTTGTGGTAATGGCCTCGACCCTTTCTTGACACCAGTAGATAAAGTGTAAGAATTTCTGGCAAAGCCTTTTACAAAAGGAGCTTCTGCATCTACTATTAAAGTCATTCTAGCTGCCATCTCTAACTTCCATAATGGCTTCGGATACTTATCCTTAATCTTGCATAGACTATGTAAAGTCTTCTTTAAGGGAACCATTCAATTAAAGCCTCCATTTAAAGACCCTCTACCCCATGGGACCTGACTGTTGTTCTACAATCACTGGCACTTACCCCTTTGAACCATCAGCTACTTGTGACTTGAAATTTCTCTATTGGAAAACACTTCTACTTATAGCTCTGACTTCTGCAAGACGAGTATCCAGATTGCAAGCCTTATGTTCAAAACCCCCCCTACTTAATTTTCCGTAAGGATAGAGTTTCACTCAGGACCAATCTATCCTTCCTTCCACATGTGGTTTGGAATACCAGCATCAATCAGACTGTAGACCTACCCGTCTTCTTTCCAAATTTTACCAGTAAGGGGGAATACTGCCTACACCTATTAGACATGTGCAGACAGTTACATTTTTACCTCAACAGAACTAAAGAATTCAGGAAATCAAAACAGTTGTTTAATTTCATTTGCTGGCACATCCTTAGAAAAATCTGTTTCTAAAGTTACCTTGTCAAGATGGCTAAGAGATTGTATTGCCTACATTTATAACAAAAACAGTCTAAAACTATCATTGACAGTGAAGGCTCATTCTACCAGATAGATGTCCACTTCAGCTGTTTTCCATTCAAGAGCTTCCCTGGATGAAATATGCACAGCAGACACATGGGTTAGTCCACAAACCTTCCTCTCTCATTACAAATTGGATTTGGTCTCCAGGGGGAGAGCAGCTTTGGTTCTATGGTTCTTAGGAATATTTTTCCATAGGGCCACGCAGGATCTAAACTAGCTGGGGACTCTGTCCCATCTGTTAAGAGCTAATGAAGGTTGAGAACATAAGATAAAGAAGTTATGTCTTACCATAATGCTCCATCTATGTTGTCGATCTTCATGTGTTCTTGACATCCCCTTCCTTCTCCCTCCTGGGACTCCTGACAGAGTGATATTTGTCCTGGGTTTTTCAATTAGGATGTTCCTTGGACATGTTTTCTTCATAGAGGTTAAGTTCCTCTCTTCATGTATATGTGTATATTTCCTTCTCTAAGATTGCAAACTCATTCTGAGGTAGTGTGCACAGGGGCATTATGGGTAGACCTTTAGCTCAAGAGTTTTTTGGCTGGAATGAGCTGTATAACGGCCATATTGGTTCCAAAGATCGGAACTGTAACTCATCAGTCAACAATAGATGAAGACTGACAACACAGATGGAAAGTTATAGTAAGACATAACTTCATTTGTAGGCTAGAGACCTGACAGGAGTACCACCATCAAGTGATACAGGGTGTCTTAAGGGAATTACATCAGTTGCAGAAATGAGTGACATGCCTTTGCTATTTTTTACTGTATGCTGAACTCTGTGGCACATTTCTAAGTATGATCTGCAGAGGTTAGGGATTAAACACAAAACTCTTGTCTTCAGTAAATATTATCCTTGCCGGGGGGGGGGGGGGTTTATGTCATAGATCACTTACATCCTAGTGAAATTTTAGAACAGGTTTAAGGGAACCCTAGAGGGGGTGATCTGAAAAAATAAATTAGAAGAGAGAGAGGTCTTTTGGCAGTTAAAATTACTTGCACAAAAGTTTCCTGGTGTTAATGAATATATCGCTCTTCAACCATTTTTAAAGTTGAGATCATATGTTTTCTAATATAGAGGTTTGCATAGATATGTTTTTTTTTATCTAAAGATCTGTGAATGTTTTGTCTTGTGAATGAAGGGAAAAAGAAGGGAATGCTTTTTATGTGGTACAACATATTTTTCAGAGCCATTTACATTCTTTACTATTTAGTGGTGTATACCTTTAAGAACATTTTTAATTGGATGGTCTCTTGTATTTAAGTGGTTAATGAATTTAGTATAGTGATTCTGAAGACATCCTAAGAAAGTGCTCAGTTCGCTGTTTTTAAGTTTGGATTAATAAATATATTTTGGAACTTTAAAAGTTTTTGTTCCGTGACCATCAATGAGATATTTCATTTTGTTTAACAGTTTATTTTTATTATCATCTACACCACTGTGATTCATTATCCATCAGAGATATTTCAGGGTTTGGAAGTCCCTTCATCCCTTTTTAGGCATTCCTCCACCTCATTGAGGTGGCTCTATAATTTCCCAGAGGTTCTTCACTCTCTTTTTGCTTAAGGCACATTTCAGGCCATGCCTCCTGCCCAGGTAGGAAAAGTATTCTATTCCAAAATATTTCTGGTCCCACAAAAGGAGGGCACTTGGAGACCAATTCTGGGTCTTTTATGGCTGAAAACCTTTCTCAAGATTCCTTAATTTTGAATATTATCTCTCCAGACATTATTTCCTCTTATTGTAACCCAGGCTTTTCTGATATGACTAGATCTCAAAGATGCATATGTTCACATCCCTGTCCATCCCCTCTTCAGGAAATTTTAAAGTTTCCTCTATCTCTTCCTTGTATTTTCAGTTCTCAACTTTGCCCTTTGGCCTCTGTACTACCCCAAAGGTATTCACTAAATGCCATGCTACTGTCATTGCTTTTTGCTGGATTTGAGGAATTCAGATCTTTCCCTCTCTACATGATCTGCTTATTCAAGCTCCTTACCTCAGCACATTGCTTTAGGATTTCAAGATGACTGCTCCATGTTACAGAGATTGGGATTCACCATAAACATATAGAAATCAGTTCTGAATCCTTCTAGGATCATATTCTCCTCGGCTGCAGACTTCAGACAGTTCCCATGCTGGCATTTCTTCCTGCCCCCAAGGCTCTGCCTCTAACTGCCTTTTTGCCAATCCCTTCTTCCTCTGGCATCTGTCATGTACAGGGAATTTCTGAGGGTTCTCAGGTTCATAACTTCCACCATTCTCATGATCCTTCTTGTTGGGCTCCATATGAGGAAGCTCCAATGGTACCTCAAGTCAGTGAGGCTTCAACATTGCCTTCCCCTGGACTTTCAGGTACTTTTCCTTTCCTGATTCAAGCTGGAGTTTCAATGGTGAATTAATCAACTTTCACTCAACCTGGTGCTTGTCTTTCAAGCTTCAGTTCCAGCTCAGGAGTTTTTTACAGATGCCTCCTGTGCCTTCCTCCAGGGTCTCTGGTCCCCTCATCAGAGATTGGACCACATCAATATAAATGAAATTTGGGGTCTGCTTTTGGCTCTTCACGCTTTTCATCCCCTCTTTTATCCTGGGCTCATCAAAATTTTCACAGACAATACCACAGTGATGCGGTGGGAGCACACGGTCCTATCTTATTTGCTCTTCAGGTCTGGGATCTAGCTATCCATTATCAAGTGACTCTTTATGCAGTTTACATTCCCTAAGACCACAATCTAGTGGCAGACTCACTGAGCAGGTCCAAGACACAAGCTCACTAATGGATTTCTCAGGTAGCTCTTTTTCCCTTCCACTCTGAACAGACATCTTCATCTATTTTATTCCAGAGTCCCAAATCCTCTGGCTTGTAAAGCAGATGCCCTTCCTTTTCCTTGGAAGGTGATATTTCTGTATGCTTTCCCTCCCCTTCCTCTTCTACTATGAGTCTTGCACAAGATAAGGCAGGACACTCCCAAAATCTTGTTAGTGACAAAATTTTGGACCAGACAACATTGGCCCCCCCCCTTCATTCTCACTTGACCATGGGCAATCACCACAAGTTTCTTCATGGGATTGAGCTTCTCACACAAGACATGGGATCTTTATTCTATCCTCACTTTACCTCTCTTCAGTTGGCGTTGATCCTAGGACCTGAAGTTTGTACATGAAAAATTGACTCAGGCTCCTTTTGAACATGTTTTCTCAGCTTCCTTACAATATTTTACTTGGAAGACTGTTCTTCGGGCTGTCAAGGCTATTCCTCCTTTCTTAGTTTTCCACAAAGACTGTGTTTCTTCATACTAATCCTTATTTTATGCCCACTGTGATCAATGATTTGTCCCTTAATCAGTCCTTTCATCTTCCTTCCTTTTTTCCTTTTCCACAGTCGGCCAATGAGAAGGTTCTTCACACCTTGGATTTGCATGGACAGCTCTGGTATAATTTGGATAAAGCTGAAGTTATTTATACACCACAAAATACGAAGCTAGTGCAGTAAGAAAGAACCAGAACCAAAAACAAACACCCTGGTTTAAATGAATTATCTCCGTAGCTCCAGTTTTAAAATTGTGAGCTGCAAGATTATAATGTGAAGGGTCTTTCATCTGGTTTTATTTTGCTTTTAAACAGTTTGGTCCCTAGACAATGCTATTGATTCATGTCACTGAATTAGTTAAAATGTACTACGTTATTATTGAATTTTAATTTATTCAGTTTATTTACTTTGATGCAATTTTATAGGGTTATTATGTGCTTTTTAAAATATGACTTTTAAAATGTTTTATCTGGGGTAAAGGCTTATTTGTACTATATATACATGTGTGTGTGTGTGTGTGTGTGTGTGTGTATGTGTATATATATATATATATATATATATATATATATATATATATATATATATATATATATATATATATTTTTTATACAACTTTTTTATATGACTTTGTTTTTAACTGATAAATGGTTTCTACCTTTTAGCAGTGTGACTGGTCATTTGAAATTGGGAATGGTATATTACTTGAGGAGTATCGGTCCTTTTATTTTGCATCTGATGAAGTCTACATTGAGGAAAACACATCAGGATGACTGGGCGTTAATGTTTTGAGTGTTTTTCCTATTTATACTGTGACCTACAATAAATTGGTGATATCAGAGCTATTTTTGGCACTTTATGCTGTTATTTCTGGTTAAAGTTATTCATACATCTGAACAGCGTTTTGTTTCCTTACATCGCAGGACTTTGAGTCTGGCTGTTTCTAAGCAAAACATCTCTGCCTGGATTTCTGAGGCCATTTCTTTTTCTTACTCTTTTCATGGAAAATGTCTTCTTTCATTGGTAAATAGACATTCTACTCAGGGAGTTGCCTCCTTTGGTGCTTTTATCAATGATCTGGATACAAATTCCATCCCAGAGCCTGTTCATACTTTCACTAAGCATTACATTTTGGATGTTACTTCCAAGGCTAGGGCAGGCTTTGCCTGAGCTATCGTGCATGGGTTTGTAGAGGCTCTTCTGTGCTTTCCTCCTCCTAGGCTTCCTCTTGAGCTCTTGTACTCTCCCTTAGGTAAAGAATACTGCAACATTGATATAAAAGGACATAATACAGTTGTGTAAAATCTTACCATAACAGTATATGTCATTTTCTTTGCTGTTGCAGTATGCACACCCAACCCTCCTACCCCCTCTGTTCCAGCTCTTGCCATGTACTTTTCTTTCCCCCCTGGCTGAGGAGCACGTCTTCTTCTGGATGCTTCTGTTTTCCTTGTTCCTAAGAGCATTTTATTCCTCCTGGGGCTTTTTCAGTTCTGACTGTGTGCTTCCATACATCCCCTTTATGCTCCATGCCTTGTGCGGGGAGCATACTTGGGATATACAATGCCTCTAAGAACTAAAGCCCTTCGTATACTGGCTGGGCATTGGGCTATCTTTGTCAGGAGATCCCTTAGGTAAAGAATATTGTAACAGTGAAGAGAAGGACATCTACTGTTATGGTAAGATTTTACACAAGTGTACTTTCTGATGCTGACATATCTAGCCACAGCTCTGATTGCAACATAACTCAGTGCTGGAGTACTGTTGCAGGGCAAATATCCCATTCTTTAACTAATTTAATAAAACATACATTAAGCGACAGCCATAGTGATATGACACTAGTGCAGCACAGTGTAAAGACTGATCCATGCATGCATGCCTACCTTCTTCCATATTAACTGCCATGTGCATTTTTTCCTTAGACACAGAACTGCATTGTATTGTGTTAATACTGTCTCAGGGCTATATGTAGGGCAAAGATTATTGGCATGCATGAGCTTTGCATAGAACTATGTCATGAACAGATCAATACAAGCACAGAGGGAGTCGGTTATTTAGGGTGATCCACCCTTCACCAAACAGGATAGGTGGGTGCTGAGGCATGATTCTTTGTTGGCCTTGAAAAAGAAAGGTATGGGTTCCACTAATATATATCAGCCCTTGCACATCACCTGCTTCTGTAATAATATGAGCTTTTTGCCACACTTAGCTGTGCCAGTTTTGCTTTGTGGATGTGATATTTGCTCTGCTTATATTTTCCTGTGCAGCATTCTTAATAAAACTAGTTTTCATACTGCTGTATGCATGGCATTGCACTCCGGTTTTAGGTTTTTGCTCTACAGTACTGTTTCTAGGTGTGTAACTTTTGTGCATGTGGTGCTTTTACCCTCTGCAACTGACAGTTGAATCCCTCTGATTTTTTTTTTTTTTTTGGCTGGCGACTAAGTGTCTGATGAACTTGCCACAGCCATCTGTTTTGTGGTATGCAAAGTAGTTTATTTATTTTGCAACAGACATATGTCTGCATTATTGGGCATTGGAATTCTTTGCTATGCTTTACCTCGTATTGTGAATTTATCATATCTGCCATGGTGACATTGATTACTACTCTGTTTAATGGATGTAGCTGCAGAATTTCATTTAGGGGAATACTCTGTCTACTCCTCATTTTATGTTTTCTCTCCTTTCTTGTTTGGATTACTACTGTGTACATGTTTGTGGACAATCACTGATAAGGTGTGGCATGTGAGGTGTATTTAGTAATTTGTTCTGTATTTCAGTAAAGCAGTAAGCTCCCATTCAGTGATTCACAATTTTCTGTAAATAACTGAAACATACAACATTTTGATTTGGTATAGAACATTTTCTCTGTGTTGTATTTCTCAGTATGGTTACTGTACATCTCTATATGTACGTTTCCAGCAGACAACTTTTTCTCTTTAATGCATTAAGTTATACATATGTGATTATTTTCAGGGTGCTTCTTCTCATCCACTTACCTTGAGATCTATACTATATAATGTGATGATGTTTTCAATCCTGTGTAGCTTCCTGACTTGCAGCAGTCAGCAGAAAAGATTCAGGGAATTCCAAGTCCGTAGCCAAATCACACTGGCTGCAAGATTTCTGATCTGGGGTATATTCTATATCAGGACCTGCAACTTATTAATTAACATTACTTGACTATGGAATTTGAAAACAGGCATAAAATCAAAATAGTGATATAGCAACAGAATAAAGTATGGACAAATGTCATATTAACATGCTAGTTAATCAACTGTTGTGGTTATGCAGCAGTTAATGCAAAAAGGGAAGAAATTGTATAAGAACAATATCGTGAAAAAGCATGCAGATTACTAAGACACTGCACTGCAATGCTTTGACGAACTGTACTGATATACAAGCAAACAATAGTGTTACTTTTTCAAGGCATTCTGTAGCACGAACAAAGGGAAGTCGATTACAATGGTGACAAAAGCTTTTATGATGTTTGAAGCCATATGCTTTAGTCTCCTGCAGTTACGCAGAAAATAAGTCCCATGTTCAGATGCACACAGAAAGCAGTTTAACTCATATTGTGTTTGCTACACTCTAGAGGCAGAAGATGGTGCATATTTGATCAAAAATATAGAATTCTAGGGGTAGCAAAGCAACACTCTGAGAAGCATTTCAGGCAGGACAGCACAGCACACAAGGCAGACCAGATGTGTTTTGCTGACTTTCTTGTTTATGGAATCTATTGCAGTAATGTTAAGGGCACAAGTGTTTTAAAAAAGAACAGTAGGCTTTTATTTCAGATATCTTCATCACAGAGCAAAATAAGATAGCTCATTTTCATTTCCAGTTACTATAGCATAAACAATTTCTAAAACCTCCAACAAACTCATATATGGTAACAGGAACACAGGTTGGCTTCACCAATCTCCAAAGACCAAGAACAAAGAAACTTAGTTTAGAAATGATACGAGACTTTCAATATGACATAAAACGACCTGTGTTCCTGTTACCGTATATGAGTTTGTGGACATTTATTTTTCGTTTGGTAACGGGAACGCTACTCGCCTGGGGCTACGTTATCGTTTGTGGTAATTTCTAAAACCTGACTTTTCATACTGTTTTTACTCATTTAATTGTGCCCTGGGTTCAAAGCCCACTGTTTAACAATTAATGACTTATGAATAAACTGCTCAGAAATACTGAGTTTTTTCTTTATATTTGCATGATACAGTTTTGCTAATACCACATGTAAATTAAGTGTTATTTTTCCTCAGATTTCTTTGCAACAAATGTTTGACCTGTTTAAAAAAGAGATTTAAACAATACAGTGAGGATTTATCATGCCCTATGCTCTACTGATACAACAGTCATAATACCCAATACTCAAAAAATTAAATCTGTATTTTTGTAGAAGTTGAGAAAAGTAATGAAAATTTGTCTCCATCTCACTGTTTTCCATGACTAATCACCGTGATATGATGCTAGCGATCTTTCAGTGATGGTATTTTAGGCAACAATCGGCTGGTCATAGGCAAACAGTAGGACTCCTTTACCAAACAAATGCTTCCACCACAATGCTACTTCATGTTAAGCACTTGGGGTGGGAAAAGGAGCTGCAGGTAATGAAAATAAAGTATCGCCCTAGTACTTGGTAGTAAGGACCATGGGCTAAAAAAAAAAAAAAAAAAAAGTTTTTCACTCCAACTTTCCAAAGCCTTGGACTTGTGCTGACTTTGTATTACACAGTCACAAAAATTATGCCTGTGTATTTTTCATTGTACATCAGCTGTTGCTAACCAGATTTATCCATGACTGATTTTTTAAACTGGAAACATTTGCTCTGGATAACTTAAGCAAAACCTGCTAGTTAACACTCCAGTCTTGAAGGAAGTCAAATATTTGAAATCAGAGTTGGACAATTAAAAAAAAAAAAAAAAACTATGGGACAGATTCAATAAAGCCTACATTAATTGTACACTAAGTGTTCACAAAATGTATTCAATAACATTCTTATCACATTCTTTGGGCTTTCTGGTCACTCAGAAAGATTACATTGTGACAATGTAGTCTACATTTTGTGGTAACCTTTATGGATCCCAGTCAATATTTAAACTTGCAAGAATATCAGCAGTAAAACTAAAATTAGGAGGAAAAATGTGTGAGTTAAGTCTTTGTTGTCTGTTCACTCAAAACGGTGTACACTTAATGTAGGCATTATTGAATCCTGGGGTATGCTTCATATCAAGTGACATTTCTTTTTATGAAAGGGGGACTTAGTGAATACATTTTGTCAATATTGATTGGCTGTTATAAGTTATATGATCATCACTAAAACAATGTTTTTATATCGTATTTACACCAATTGTAATATCTGATGAAGCACCAGAGGTGAAACTTTGTATGGGGTTTATCACTGTTGGACTTCAATAACATATATATATATATCACCACGTTGAAAGAAAAACCCAGCAAATCTTTAACATTTTATTAAAAACTAAACACACCAAATCACTGCTCTAGCGCCTTGGCTTTTTCAAGCCTTTAACAGAGTATGACTTGTTTAGAAATAACTGTATTAAATACTTGTTACAATGAATCAATTAACATCAATTAATTAATCTATATGACATTTAAAGTAATAGTTTAAAAAAAACACATTTATAAAAAAATCTCCAATTACATTCTTGATTGAGTCCTACTGGACTTAATGTGTTAAATTTTAAAATAAATATAGATTCTTTCTCCCTGAGCTTCTTTTTTATATCTACTGTGTTAGAGTTTGCCCAAACAATTCGCTCTAAAATAGTTACTTGTAACTCGCTAAATTCTCCCCCATGTTTTTCAAGGAAGTGCAGTGCAGCTGGACTGTATTTGCTGCCCTTTTTAATATCATGTATGTGCTCTTTTACTCTAGTCGCTAGACTTCTTTTGCTTTCCCCAATATAATATTTGTTACATATACATTTTAGGCAATCTGTTGTATTGGTTCAATAACATACCTGTCTGCATTTTTTTGCCTACTATTCCTTTGCTACATCATTGGATTTATTGCCATGGGACAAATTAATTGCTTTTAGACTTGAATTTTGTGAGTTTAAATCAAAATTACTAGCCACAGTAAGGTGCAGGAGTAACTATTGAGGCTGCATTGTAATACCAAATCACAAACTTGAACGCCAGCACTGCAGCTGTTTATCAGAATGGTGAGGTGTGGAAAGTTACTGGTACAGTAAGTATCAGCTTCTTGTTACCTGTGAATGTGGCTTTGTGGTTTTGTACTACTGCTAATATAAACATTTTCCTTTGTAAGGCTGAACTCATATAGAACTTATTAAATATGTCTATTAACTATATGTACTAACAACTGATATATTCAGTTGGCCTGTGAAGGCTCTCTGTTTCACATTCTCCAGAAAACTATACCAGTTCTAGTTATCCCTCTGTTTATATTAAAAATAGTTAATTGCACAGACTGAAGGAAAGGACAGCTTAGATTTCTTAAAATAATTGATATAGCTTTATATTAATTGGGTACACAACCTGTGTTTCCCTGTAGTAAACAACTGTTAATTTGTTTACTTATTCCTGTATTTGATGATGTATAAGAATCTTTCACCAAAATGTTAAAGGTAACAGAAGTTTCAGGGCTGGTTTGTTTCCCCCTACTGTCTCCTTGCATGATATATGGCAATGATTTTTTGGCAGAGTTCCACAAATGAGAAAAAAGAAAATCTGCATTATGTCCATAATATGCTCAAATACCAGCTTGGTACTTGCAAGCCTTGACATGTCAGCGAATAAGAAGAAATATGTAAGGCTGCTGTATTAATCATGCTAAAGTATAGCTGCATTTCTAATTTGTTTTAGGTACAGTGCTTGAAGGAGACGAGTTCATATTAAAGTATTAAGCTGAAGTTAGTGTATTTCATATAAGCCATATGACAGTGCTGTTTGCCTAACTGTCATACATTAGCAATGTCACTAATGTGACATTGAAGCCATTAGCAAGACATTTCCTTCATTTTATTGGCTAATAAACATATTGCTCCACATGAACTTGATAGCGTTGAGAGGTGCTTTGCTGTCACACTGAGGGAGACAAATGTATGCTTGCATAGATTTGCAAAGCACCTAATAAATTTTCAGAGTTAATGGTGTTTCCAGTGTTGTAGCCATTAAGGGAGCCCGTGTAAGGAATTGGGTAATCAAACAAGCTGTCATGAGGCTGTATTAGGCTGTAAAGAAATATCTTAACCTTTTTGCCCCCTTCAGGTGTCAAAATGCAAACCTTCTACAGCCTTACGTCTTACTGATGGTTTCATCATTTCTCTTGGTAAATAATGGCCAAAGCACGTTTTGCATTTGTGATGAGAATATGTCAAATGATGTTTGCAAACTGATTCCTCCCAAGTAGTTTGATTTTGACAGAAAACCTTTTCATGTTATATGTGTTCATTGCAAGTTAAATCTGGCACAGAATAATTTTTCATCCAGACAGGTACATGTTTCTGATTTTAAAAAAGCTAGCTTTGCAAAGAAGATATACAATATTCATCAATCGATGTTGGAAGTTTTGCCGAACTTTATAAAATGATAGTTTATCGCTTTTTTTCACCATTTTTTAAGAATTATTCACCATTTTTTAAGAATTATTCACCATTTGTTTTTGATAAAATGCCTCTTCCCATCTAAAAATTAAACAGCCCATGTAGAATGGATAATACAAACAAAATGTATATTATCCTGGTCCCCTTCCATTATACATATGACACCAAGTGACATTCGATGACCTTTATAAATTTAAAAAGTAACTTTATGACATCATTTCAACAGTATAACATACATCATGGCACTGTACACTGCTCACCCTGCCCAAATAAACAGCGTCCATACCTCTGCTCACGTATTTATTAGTCAAGCTTTATCCATAAGCAATGTTCATACCTCTGCTTACTTATTTATCAATCAAGCAGATTCCCCAAAATCAGTGCATCAACCCCAACACCAACAGGGGGAACAGAAGAAGGACAAGCCTGCCACTCTTCTCCACCCAATACCCACCGTCGTAACCATACCAAATAAAAGAAAAGAAAATTGGGAGGGAGGGCATGTAACAAGTCCATGCCAAAATGCAATTCCTCCTAACAGTTACACTCCTATAAACTCATAAGTCCCACCCTACAGCTACCTCACTTCCTCTACAGTCCCCTCACAAATTATGTCTTCCCTTTCCAACTAAACAAGCTTATCTCTATTTTCTAACCTTAAATCCCTGCACTAAAGCACTCAACCCCAACCCCATTTAACTCTCTATACCTTGGCCAAAGATATCCCTGGACAAATTGATTTGTTCCCAAACTTCATTTGTCCCCATCCCTTTCAATAATACACATGATACCAACTAACATTTGATGACCTTTATTAATTTTAAACATAACTTTATTACATCATTTCAAATAATATTTATGACACAATAACCCTGTAACCACAACATGTGCAATTTCTTATAACATACAGCATACCCTGCTCACCCTGCCTAAATAAGTATTGTCCATACCTCCGCTAACTTATTTTATCAGTCAAGCATCATGCATAAGCAGCATCCATACCTCCGCTCACTTATTTATCAATCAAGCAGTGTTTACTGCTCACTTCATTCCTCCAAAATCATTGCATCAACCCAAATACCAAGAGGGGGAACAGAAGAGGTACAAGCCTGCACCTCTTCTCCACCCACCATCCTGACCACAGGCTGTTCCCCCTCCCTACATAAAACTGTTCACCAAACCTTCAAGAAATAAACTGAAATGTGCACTAAACAAGTGTAAAACAAACTCACTCAAGTGGACCCCTTCAGATCTAAACCAAACTGGGTCCCTGTCATTGAAATCCCAATGTTCTATCATATACTTTCCTAATACCCCCAACTGCAGTGCCAACCTATAGTTAATGAACCTCTGTGCATGCTTCTAAGCCTTAAAATTAACAGCATTCTGCCAATACAAACATGATACTATCTCCGATCATACAATGCACATACCCGGATATAAATTTCCAACATAACCAAATCTCCCTTATCCTATGAACAAACTGGGTCTTAAGAATTGACTCTAAATCATTACCAGCCAGGTGCATTACTGATATCCATGGCAATCTCATCCATGACTGTATCACTTCAGTTTCATCCGAAAGCTGATTTCCTCTAAGACTTCTAACCCTGTGCCATCTATCTGTCCACCCCAATCGATGCAAATCCAAGTCCTTTCCATCCATCCTAACTACTTGTCTCTTCACCACCCAATGGATATATGAATAGCCAAAGATGACAATCTCCTTTCCTGAAAGACAAAAAAAAAAAATAATCATCAATTGCATCCATTACCTAATATGAGATAAAAAAATTTGAAGACTACTTCCTCCCTCTGTGCATGACCTCAATGGACCTGCCTTCCTTCACCAAATCAGAAGCTTTACCGATATGGAAAAAATGAGTAGAAAACCTCTCACTTGGAAAACCTATGCAGCACAATGGCCTTCTCATTACATGGATAAACCAATTGCCTATTACCACCTTACCCCCTCTCAACTGAAAGACCAATTCCTGTGGGTTTCCTCCTGAGCCCAGATCAAAGCTCTAGCCCAACCCACTGGACAAAGACCCACACACCTATCTTTACCAAGAACTATCAGCATGTCTTTACCTAACTAATCTGTTTTAGACCTACATAACCAAATGTGCAATGACCCCAGAAAAAACATAACATGTCTCCAAAGTAATGACCCTAACAACTCTGACCCCTCAAAACAGTCCACTGACTCACCCTCCACCAATGTCAAACCCCTCAATAAGACTCTCAAAACCTGTCTCATCAACAGCCAATGCAAATCCATATGCACTCCAGCCACTTTTCCCCATCCTCTCAATATACACCCCATCATCCAAGACTTTGTGAAATCATGCAATCCAGCCACCTGCACAAATATACTAATTTCTCCCAATTCCACCTTAACAGATTGCACCGCCTTACCCTGCCTCCAAGACTGAGCCAAGTATTGCATTAGAAGTTCCTCCAACCACACTCCTTCATCTTCAGGCAACTGCAAGATAAATTTATCAAAATCAATTAATGCCCCACCATTTGCTTTCCTGGCAGACGTCGCCCAAGAATGCTGCACCAGCCTCCTGGTTACATCAACGCAAGATGACACACCTCATCTGGCAACACCATCGGCTCCTCCTCTGTCCCTGGGGCCAACTGTCAGAACCTGGAAAACTGAAATCGAGACATGCTAACAACTATCTCATTCCTAACTCCCACCACATGTACACCTGTGAATGAAAAATGTATTAACAAACTCTGCACAAGGCCCACAAATCCAATTCAGATCTCACAATGTTTGCTTGCAAAACTCTTATGACTGCTATATTGTCAGAGTTAAAAATTACCCTCTTTCCCCTTATTTGCTCCTACCAAACTACAGATGCAACACAGATGGGCATTAACTCCAAAAAGGCAATAGCCCTTTTCCACTCATCCTTCCGGTCCACTGGCCAATGACCTACAAGCCATTCCCCTCCAAAAAACACACCCATACTGATACACTCAGCTGCATCTATAAATGACTACATTTCCTCTTGACCAACCCAGTCTGTCTGCCAAAAAAAGACACCATTAAACCACTCAGAAAATGGTTACCAAAACTTGTTAATCCTGACCCAATGATGTTTGCTCTTCCACCCATTTAACAAAAAGGCCGCTGACCTACAAAAGTTATGCCCTGGATGAACTGCCCAGCATGCAAAATTCAGAAGCCCAAAACCTCCATAACCTCCCAAATCTGCACCTTCTTTTTGAACACCACACAGCCAATCTTCTCCTTCAGTCAGGCTATCTTATCAGCTGGCAAGCAAAACAACCTCCTTACTGCATCCACCAATAATCCTAGAAAATCCAAAGCCTCAGCTGGAACTTCTAACTTCTGCCTAGAAAACGGGACCCCAACACCTCACACATCCCTAAAGACTGTCATAAACCTTCAAAAGCTTGCTCAAACCCCTCATCTTCTATCAAGAAATCATCCAAATAATGCACCAATCTCTGCATATCAACCCACTGCTGCCAAACCTAAAGAGGTACCATGCTAAATTTCTCAAACGTAGCACAAAGTCACTGAACATCCCATTGGCATAGCCTAATCGAAGTACAATTTGTTCCCCACTAACATACCTAATTATAGCTACTACTCCTCCCGTACCGGCAAAACTCGAAAAGCAGCTTCAATGTCCATCTTTAAACCCCCAAATAACCTTCACATTATCATCCAGAAAAGCATAACTGACCTTGGCATCCTTAACTGAAATGAAATCATTAATGGAGCTCTCTTCTGGGTACAACAAATGGCAAATAAGCCTAAACTCACCAGCCACCTTCTTAAAAACCAAACTAAGGTGAAACCTTAAAACTCTGAAAGGGAGGTTTATCAAAAGTCCCCAACAACCTGGCTGCCTGCCGTTCCTTCTCTAGCAAACCTTGCAATACGGCTTCCTTCCCAATACAGAGCACAGATTCCTGCAAATTACCCCATCTCTGACTACCCTAGATTTAATAGATAAGCCCCCCAAAAAAAAACTCTCAGTTAGCTTGTCCTTAAGAGAAGAATCAGGAAGTTGCTGAAGCATATACTGCAACACCTCCACCTTAAAGAGAGAATGAGCCACCCGGCTGTCAACCCGCCTATCTCTATTCTATAACCTTAAGTCCCTACACTAAAACACCCCCCACAACTACATTTAACACTCTATACCCTTGGCAAAGATGTCCCTGGACAAATTAGTTTGTTCCCAAACCTCATTTATAAAATGCAAATGACTAAAAACACAAATGTTAAAAAAATTACAAATTGGGGCACATGAGCCATCTCCATCAAAAAAACAGAAATAGGAAATTGGCACTGACTGCAGTTTATAAATACAAGAAATTCTGATTTTATGTGCATGGCTCAAACCTCATTTTAAATTATTGAAGTTAGTTATCACAGATTACTGTGCTACAGAGAAGAGATATGAGGCCAGATTCATGAATCCCTACACTACGTGTGCATCCTTCCAAATGAACAGACAACACAAGCATAACTCCAACCTTATACCTCCTAATTTTACTTTTCCTACTGATTGTCTTGCAGCCTTAAATATTGATATAGGATTCATAAAGGTTAACACAAAGTGTAAACTATGTGTACACTTATTATAATCTTTCTGAGTGAATAGATAACACAAAACACAGGGTAGGGATGTCCTTGAGTACAGATCGTGTGCACTTAATGTAGGTGTTCATGAATCTGACTCATGGTTCTACTACGATTCATTGAACTACACAATCCCAAGTATGTGAAATGTTAAAAAGTGATGCTCAAACAAAGAAGGATATACAAATTAACATTAAACATGTTTATTGCAGGAGGGCAAGTCCTTGTGCACCTGACACAAACTTGTATACACCAACTCACAAATGCACTGACTTGGGGAAAAAAAAAAGGAGAAATGTGCAGCGTTCCCTCTCCTTGTTTTCTAGCCAGATTTCTGCCCAAGGTGTTGGTTCATCTTCTGCATCTACCGGGGAAGGGGTTGGTTCTCATTTTGTCACTATATCTCAAGAACACAATATTCCATTTAACAATGAGTAGGGTTTGAACAGACCTGTTGCAGGTATGGGCTTTGAAATTTTTTTTTCAGTTCACCAACAATCCCTTTTGCACTGTCACTGTTGGTGCGGGTTATTCCAGTAGTTCATTTAACCATCTTATTATTCAAGATATAGTAAAACCTTTGATAAAAAATTGGGGAAGCTTCAGAGCCTTATACTTAAAAATTATTACTTTGAACAATGCATTAATTTCAAAATTGTACCAAAGGGTCTTAGGTTTTTAAATATCCCAAGGGGTTGATAGTGGATGATTCATTTGATATCCAGGGTACTGAAATGCTCAAACTTATGGTTAAGCATAATGAAGTTCTTATTCTTATTCAAACTTTGAACAACAAAATTAAAGCACTTGATGTGTCTATTTCCGTTACTGATGCACCTATATAATTGAGTAGAGGTTGATACTATCTTCTTTTCCCTAGAGAGGGGTGCTAATACTATACAAGAGAGGAAGAAAAAAAAGCTTTTAAGAGACACCAATACCTACAAAGAAAGCATTACTCATCCCATACCTAAAGGCAATTTGCTACAAAAGTCATTGGTTTGGCAATGAAATTCACAAGTGCTTTTCTCAAGAGCTCAGCATTTATAGTTTGTGGAAGATACCATTTCTAATAAATATTTTTTTACCCCCTGAAATGGTGAGGAGATCCAGGAGATTGGTCAATTGATATACTACACAGACTGTGACATCAGGGCAAGTCCCAACCAATTGGGAAGGCTCAAAGAACCGGGAAGTATGTGCCAACAGAGGAAGAGGGTGTCCGTGGAAAAAGAACTGACAATGGAAACTTCTCTTTTTTGTGAATGTTGAACATTTTTCTAAATTAACTGAAAACATTTACAATGCTACTGATGAAACTTTTACTGCTGAACACCTTGGTGTTTTAAGTACTGAATTACCCTTTGTTCCCACCAGAAGAGCAAATGCAAGCTATACGTTAATTGACTTAGAATTGTTCTGTAGAAAGTTAAATTTAGCATTCATTTTTACTTAAACTACTAGCCAGGATATTAGTCCTTTTAAGAAAAGTACTAAATGTAATCCTGCTTTTCATATTACCATTTCAGTTTTTTATGATACGTGTGAAAGAGATAATTTACAAATGGCTAAAAACAAGATATATTTTTCTTATTATAATCTAACTCAGAAAGAAAGAAAAGCTTTGCTAGAATTAAGCAATAGAAGCATCTTACACTTCATGAGAGCAGATAAGGGAACAGGCTTAATTATTATGTATCAAAACAAATGCACTCAAGAGATTAAAAAATGCTTGATAACATTGAAAAATATGAAAAAGTAACCATGGTGCAAGTTCAAAATAGATATCAGTTACATCTGTTGTTAGATATATTAGCTAACGGTCTGATTTCTTCAGAATGCTTTTTTTACATGTTGAACATGCTAAGTTGGCTAATTTGTTTGGAATATAAAAATTGTACAGTGCTGTGTTTCCATTACTATTTAGACCCATAGTTTCAGCAGGGGGTAGCATAACGAAATGTACTTTTATTTTTTCAGATTATTTTTTAAATCCTTTAGTACAGAAACTGAACAGTTACATTAAAGATTTGTGACATTGTTTTGGATCGTATAAAGATTTTATTTACATTTGAAAACAACAACGTCACTACGTTTACCTTGGATGTAAAATCGTTATATACTAGCATACCTAATAAAGAAGGAAAGGATATTTTGAGAATGTATTTAGTTAAATACAATCGTTTCGGTAGTGCCACTATCAGTACATTATGAGAGTTAATGGAAGCAATGCTTGAAAATAATTTTTTCATGTTTAATGGTCAGATATATAGACAAAAGAATAGTATGACTATGGGGGCCACTTTAGCCCCATCTTTTGCAAATATTATAATGGGTGGGTGGGAGACTCAGATTTTACAGAAAATTACATTTTATGCTTCACATGTTAAAATGTAAAAGCATTTTGTTGACTATTTATTTTTTTTATTACAAACTGCTCTGAAGAAGAAATTCATCAGTTTATAATGGATGTGAATTAAAGCTGTTGGTTCTTGTCCTGTAAATTGGGAAGTTTAGGGACAAGTGTACATTTTCTTGATATTACTGTTACTTGGGATAGTACAAGTAGGACATTTGAAAGTTACATTTTTAGAAAGGAATTTTTTTTCAAATAATTATTTGAACTTTAACAGTGCCCATCCTTACTACATGAAGAAAAGCATACTTGAGGGCAGATGATAACAGCCTCCAAATAGACAACTGATCAGAATAGGCTTTTGAATGCCCTTCACAAAATTAAGATTTATTTCATGACAGGTGATACCTACTTGAATTATTGATAAGGAAATCAGAGGAAATAATGAAAAAAGGATGACTAATTTGCCATCTGTTTTGCTAGCAGTATTATCTCCAAAGAATGACTAATAATATAATTTCTAATTTTGTTAGTTTTTGTTTGAATTTGAAAATAGATGATAGTTCTATTACGGATATTATAGGACAAAAGTAGAAAATTTTTGATAGGTAACTTAGAGTTAAGCAAAGCAGTTGGTGAACAACCTACATTTATATGTAGGACAGCGAAGTCTATTAAACAATATTTAGAAAGTGATGACACTAAGAAGAAAACCATACTTAAAAATAATATTTAGGAAGGTATAGATATTTTTTGTACTGTATGTGGTTATATTTGGGAAAGTCCTTCCATTATGTTAGCACACATGGATGGGAACATAAAAATAGATGGGTGTTAGAATTGTAACACCTTAGGTTTAGTTTATATTGCCAGTTGCTTCACTTCTCAGTGATTTTACATAGGACTGACAACTAGGAAATTAAGTGTTAGAATTAAGGAACATGTATATGCCACTAGAAACAGTGATACAAATAACGATTTTTATGAACATTCCACTGTGTGTGTTTCATTTAAGAAATTTTATTTTGCAGTTCTTGAACAAGTAAATGAAGATACTACTGGGGGCTGCTATAAAAATCAATTGTTAAAAAAAGAAACATTTTGGCAGGTTAAAATGCAGGCAGACAAATACACTGGGTTAAATGAAACAATTTGTATTAAATGTTACTTGTAGGTAGAATAGGTTTTAAAGGTGCTCTTTTGAACTGAATTTTACAGTTTGTGATTGTTTATTTGTTAATTAATGATGATGGTGAGTTATGGACATTAATTATCTAATTAATATGATTGTATTTAAGGTTTGAGGGCTGCTTGAGCTTTATTCTGATGAAGTCTTTTTATTAACGCTCTTAATGTAATAAACTCGATTTGACTTTTTTCGCTTTCATTTTTTGCCTACCAGTGAATTCTTTGCAAAAGGAGAAATATCCCAAAAGATGCAAAGCATTGCCAGTGCAATCTTAGAAATTATGATAGCTTTGATATCCTAAGAAAAACAACAATAAACTGTTTTTTAAGCTTGAGGAATTCCACCTTGACCAAGTATAGAAGAACCGATAAGATGTATCTATTTATAGATGTCATCAAATCTGCAACAGTGCAAGGATTCCAACTCTGCTTTTGAAGACTAGCTGTTAACTAATATATTACAGTCAATGATTTGTTTTATGGTAAATGAACAGTACCATGTAAAAAATGAAACAAATGTTCTTGAACAGCAGAAGCCTAATGAAAGGTAATGGAGATAAGGCCAGTGTTAGAAAAATATGTATTAGTAATATGCATGCTTAGTGCATTTGAGGTTTAAAAGGGTTAATACATTTATTCTGTTCACACTGTATGAATCTGCACAGTTACTACAGACATTCCAGTCCTGTTATGTCATGAAAATATGCACAGCTATGATCTGCTTATGCTATGGAAATTAACAGGAAAGCATTTGATTTCTGCTAATGTCATGAAAATAATAATAAGTGTTTCATTTCTACTAGTGTCATGAGACTTAACAAAGAGTTATTGATTTTCTGCTTATACCATGAGAAAGTACATAGCTGCTGAAGCTATTGATAATGAAACAAAGGCTGCTTGAAAGTATAAACCGTAGTCAGCATTACTTGTACCTAAGCTAGAAATGTACCTTGAATCTAGGTAAAATGTAACACATATATATTAGAACTGCACAATTGAAGAATAGAAAGTTTGTAGTGGGCTAAAAATAAGCCCCAAGGCCAGGATGTTTTTCTCAAATGTTTTTTATAATCCAGTCATGTCAGCAGGAAATCTAAGTAACATTTTCTATGTAACACATAGTGAGTTTTAAATCTGAACATGTCAGCAGGAAATCTAAGCAACATTTTCTGTAGAGTAATACAGAAAGCTGTGTCTAACTACGACAACCATAGAGAAGTAACATTTCATAGAACTGTATAAAAGTAGCATGCTGCTCACTAGTAATTCAGACAAATCCTGTATCTGCATGTTTTGTCTCCTTGCTGCAAGTAATAAAGGGTGCCATACGTGAACCTTACATGAATTGGTCTTTGAAGTTTTTTCCTTTGACAGATTGGTCCTTCGGACTGGAACCCTCTCTTCACCTCGGATCAGATGGGCCAGGTGGTTGAAACCGTACAGGGAAGAAACCAAATCAGTTCTTTTTATTTGAAAAGCCCTCCGACTGAATTGTCGTACAAAAGAGGCCAGCCACTTTCTGATCTGCGACTGAAGGACGGGTCTCCGCGAATCAGATGATCAATCATGTAGGCTCAGGTAAGGTGAATCTACTTTTTTCTGTTTTCTGTTTTAGATCAGGGACTAGATATGTATTGTTTTTGTCAAGACTGTATTTTACAAGTCAGGGACAGAAAAGATTACTGTCTTGTCACAGATCAGGAGAAACAGAATAAGTAGGCAGTCATTCTGAGGAGACTATAACAAAATCCGTGGTACCACATTAAAAATAAGAGAAGTTACATAACAATAAAAAGGTAGAACAAAATGGGTAATAATTGCACAAAAAGACCCCAAAATCCACCGTTAACCGAAGACGCAAAATACATGCAGTCGCAGCGCGCCGACAATATTAAATACTATTCAAAATGGGTTAATAAATATGAATTTGATGGAAAATTAGAAAAATCCTCACTTATCAAACTTGTCAAACAGCTCAAAACCGATTCCAAAGGTTGGGTAAAAAAGCAACGCAAATTAGGAATTCCTCAGGCACACAGGTGGATTGAGGAAGTAAACCGTAGGGAACAAAAGAACAATTCAAAAACAATGTTTTTAGATAAGGAGGACAATAACTTAGTAATAGCATCGGCCCCTTCGTCTCCCTTACCAGAATATGAAGCAAATGAACAGGTTAGTCCACCCTCACGATATCCTGTTCTCACTGAAAATAGAGACATTGTAAAAGTAAAACCATTTATTAGAGATCCCATCGGAACCAGGTCTCGAACACGGGCAGGTAACTCAAATGAAGGCATCAAGTTATATCAAATGGTTAAAAATTCACGGTCTATGAGTGAAGAAGAAATGTGCCCACTTATAGAAGTACCTAATCGTCAGGCAGGACAAGACGGTCAGGACCCAACTATTTTAGTGTATAGGCCCTGGACTCTGGAAGATACCCGGGAAGCCACTGAGGGAATTCCCCATCCAAAAGTTAATTTTAGAAAATTCTCAGAAGATTTACAAGGAATGAGGCTGAGTTATAACTTAAACGGAGAAGAGGTAGAAAAAGTAGTTAGACAAATTGTGGGGCCAGACTGGCACATGATTAGTGGCAACTGGAATCCCCGTGATGCTGCACACAGACCCCTCCCACATAGCAGCGCAGAACTAGACAACAGAGTAAAAGGTCTTACAGACCACATCTCTGAAAAATGGAAGCCTAGGGCAGACTGCATTAATCAATGCATCCAACAAGAAGGTGAAACTATTGACCGGTATTATGCCAGATTATTAGAATGGTTTAATAACCATTGTGGAATGCAGGTTCCTGAAGACCAAACACAAGATTCCCCATATGAACAGCAGTTAAAGAATGCATTTTTAAAAGGCAGTATTGCACCCATAAGCAGTTTTATTACAAAACACATGGTAGACCATCGTACAAGCAGGTTACAGTCATTACTTGAATATGCTAGGCATGCTGAAAGGCATTTTAATAGCAAAAAGAAAAAGAAAGCTCAAGTATTTTCTGTAGAAGATGGAGCAGAAGTTTATGTAGTACAGTCCGGGAAAAGGGGCAAGAAAAATGCACAGGGAAACAATCTGATCAGCGATCAGAGGACTTTGAAGGGCAAAAGAAAAGGGGTGAATGTTTTAAATGCGGTAAAAAGGGACACTTGGCAAAGGATTGCAGGAAAAACAAGAAGGCAACCACGGAAGACAAGGAGGGTAAGGACTGACTATATGGTAGTCAGGAATCACTAGAAGGGGATAGCAGAGAATGGACAAATGAGAATGTGATAGAGGGGTAGAGGATGTGACAGAAGAGATAGAGGAAG
Organism: Protopterus annectens; assembly: GCF_019279795.1. Lineage (NCBI taxonomy): Eukaryota > Metazoa > Chordata > Ceratodontiformes > Protopteridae > Protopterus > Protopterus annectens. Next base: position 77,421,002 of record NC_056743.1, read on the forward strand.
TGCAAGAAGTTAGTGACAGTGAAGAAAATTGAATATTAGACCTAGCTTTATTGAGCTTGGAGCTCTATTTAGCAGACATGAAACCAGAAGTTACACTCTTGGTAGAAGGGAGGGAAGTCAAATTCTTGTGTGACTTAGGGGCATCACGAACCCTGATACATCCCTCCAAACTACCAGAAAACACAGAGTCACCTGATTACATACTGGTAAAAGCAGCTAATGGACAGCTGTATCGGGAGCCCCTCTCCCATAATATTTCAATAACTGATCCAGTTTCAGGATTGACTCAGAAAAGCAAAATTGTTGTTTCTGCAAAATGCCCAGTAAACCTCTTGGGCAGAGACCTCATGCAACTATTTGGTATAGCAGCAGTCCGAACCATGCATGGTATGGAAGCACAGTGACAAATTGATACCTTTGCAGTGCAATCGGAGGGTGAAATGTTTTATTGGTACAGCCAGGACTTCGTTACAACTGGTCCAGGGACTATGACCGAAGAATTAATGAATGTAGCCATCAGCAAGTTCCCCTCACTTGACATTGATAAGCAACACTTGTTGCACTGTACCCTGTATTATTGTAACACACCAGGACCTGATAAGGAATATGAGCAAGAATTGTTTAAAAATCATGCAAACAGATTGATATTACGTAATCTGTACTGGGACACAGAAGGGAACAATGTAGCCAGCTGTTCATTGCCCCAGGAGTTCTTTACACTTTATAAATCTAATCGATTACCACGTTAGCTTAACCAAGAACAAAAACATAGAATGGGCAGACCTAGGAGAAAAAGTCACAAAATGGGCGAAACAGACAGAATTAGAACTGTCAGACCAGGGAATACAAATACAGAAGTTGAATTGGATAACTCAGACTGAACTGTCAGAACAGGAAATACAAATACAGAAGCAGAATTGGATAACTCAGACCCACCCAGCCATACACTTGCAGTCTAGCAACGACAGCTGATTAGCACTCCTATTAAAGGAGGAAGAGAATGCCTTACAGAATATACCAGAAACTCTCTGGTCGACAGGAAAGTCAGATGTAGGACTTATTCGTACAGCGGGACCAGTTACTATCACGCCAAAGTCAGCATTTAGACCACAAAAAAGACAGTATCCCTTAAGAAAAGATGCAGAGGCAGGAATCACACCTATTATAGCAGCTTTACTTAAGGAAGGGGTGCTGGTGGAATCTCCCAATTCACCATGTAACACACCCTTATTTCCTGTTAAAAAAGCAAATGGAGAATGGCGTATGGTCCAAGATTTACAAGCTGTAAATGATGCAGTAATACCAAGGGCACCCACAGTGCCAGACCCACACACACTGTTGAATGATTTAAAACCTCAACAGAAGTATTTTTCTGCGGTAGACAGCAATGCATTCTTTTCGATACAGATACACCCTGACAGCCAGTATTAGTTTGCATTCACATTTCAGGGGAAAAGGTATACATATACGTGACTACCAAAGGGATATTGTGAAAGTCCAACAATATTCTCACAAGAAATGGCAAGCAACTTGGCGGGATTTACCCCACCAAGAGACAGTCAGATTTTACTTTATGTTGATGACATCTTGCTGGCGGCTCCCACCCAGCAAGATTGTAAAGAAGATACCATAGCGCTATTACGATTTTTAGCCATTGAAGGACATAAGGTAAATAAAAATAAACTGCAGCTTTGGAAAAAACAAGTCAAATACCTGGGATATGTGATATCCGAAGAAGGTAGAACATTAGATGAGGACAGAAAAGTAGCAATTTTGCAAGCACCAAAACCCACTACCAAGAAGGAAATTATGTCCTTCCTGGGTACAACTAATTTTTGCCGGAGTTGGATTCCAAACTATGCCTTGGAATCTGCACCTCTGACTGACCTGATATATAAAAAGCCTATGGCAGCACAGGATTTGTTACAATGGACACCAGAGGCAGAATCTGCTTTCTGCAAACTGAAACAGTTAATAGCGTCCTCATTAGTTCTGGGATTACCAAACTACCATAAACGTTTTTTCCAAACTGTAGATCATAAGCAAGGTTATATGACATCAGTGTTAACACAACAGCATGGGGACAAGCAATGCCCCATTGCTTACTATTCATCACAACTAGATCCAGTGGCACGGTCCTTACCCCACTGTGTACAAGCAGTAGTTGCAGCTGTATGGCAGTACAGGCTTCGGCCTCAGTAGTTTTATTCCACCCTCTCACTTTGAGAGTACCTCATGCAATCACAATTATTTTACTGCAAGAGAAAGTAGCATAACTTTCCCCTGCTAGGCATCTTTCCTGTATGACTATATTGTTGAGCCAACCTCACATGACAATTGAACGATGCACGACTTTGAACCCTTCTACCTTGCTCCCAACCCCTGCAGATGGCACACCACACTGCTGCCTGCAGGTAATTGAGCAAAAGACACTACCTAGAAAAGATCTCACGGATGTCCCCTTGGATGATGCCGAGGTGACATACTACGTGGATGGTTCGTGCAAAAGGGGTCCTGCAGGACAGAACCTAGTAGGATATGCAGTAGTTTCTGATATTGAGATTGAAGAAGCAAAACCTTTACCACACAACTTATCTGCACAGGCAGCAGAATTGATTGCCTTGACATGGGCATGTACCTTAGCAAAGGGTAAAATTGTAAACATTTTTACTGACAGCCAGTACGCTTTGTCTACTGTACATGTTTTTGCACAATAGTGGAAAAACCGGGGAATGATAACATCTACTGGCAAACCTATCAGTCATGCACAGTTTATTTTAGATCTTTTAGAATCTATTCAGTTACCTCAGAAAGTAGCTATTTGTAAATGCACAGCTCACACCAAGCAACAAGATAGAATTTCAAAAGGTAATGCGAGAGCTGATACAGCTGCAAAACAAGCAGCTTCTGAAGTATTTCTTTTAAATGAGGAACTACAACCCCCTGAGATTTTAGACTTAGAAATGTTAAAGACAATGCAGACACTCACTATGCAAGCTGAAAAACAAAGATGAGTAAAATGAGGAGCAATTCTCGAAAAGGGGCTGTACATCTCTAAAGAAGGGAAACCAATACTACCATCTAGTTTGTTTAGATATGTAGCTTTGTTGAGCCATGGGCAGTGCCATGTCTCAACGGGGGGGATGGTACAGCTGGTGAACCAGGTTTTCACAATGTACAGATTTACAAACTACTCTAAAAAATTTTGTTTGATGTGCCAAATTTGTAACAAACATCATGCACAAGGGGCATTAAAGCCCAAGCGAAGGAGTTTCCCTACACCACCATATCCATTTCACACTGTCTGTATGGGTTTCATCGAATTGAACAAATGTGAAAATAAGAAGTATTGTCTTGTCATTGTAGATATGTTTTCCAGATGGGTGGAAGCCTTTCCAACCAAAAATCCAGATGCAACTATGGTGGCAAAAGTTCTTGTCAAAGAAATCATCCCTAGATTCGGCATTCCGGAAAGGATCTACAGCGACAATGGTACACACTTTGTAAACCAAACCATACAACAGTTAAGTAAGCATTTTGGCATTTCTTTAAAAAATCATTGTGCATACCATCCGCAATCTGCAGGGCTAGTTGAGAGGCATAATGGAATATTATAGCAATAACCCACGCCTGGGTGTGGGTAATACTAAATTTACCCACGGTTGGCATGGTTTGGTCCCGAGGGCTTCGCCTGGACCAAACAAAGCCAACCGTGGGTAAATTTAGCATTACCCACACCCAGAAGTGGGTTATTGCTATTATACCATGACATTATTTAAGAAAAGAAACTATTACTTTTCTTAAATAGTGGCATAGTATAATGCCTGTTTACTGCCCTTCCGCAGATGTCTGGCATCCTTGGCAGTTCTGATGTACTGCGGCGCCTGCGCAGTACATCAGAGCTGTGAGCAAAGCAACGGAGAAAGCAAGATCTCCGTTGCTTTTTATGTTCGCTATGTTAAATGAGTTTAACATGGCGAGACAGTTTAAAATAAGCAACGGACATCTCCGTTGCTTATTTTAAAACTGTCTCGCTATGTTAAACTCATTTAACATAGCGAACACTAAAAAGCAACAGAGAACTTGCTTTCTCCGTTGCTTTTTTTTAAAACACTGTCTCGCTATGTTAAATGGGTTTAACATAGCAAGACAGCTTTAAAATAAGCAACGGAGATCTCCGTTGCTTATTTTAAAGCTGTCTCGCTATGTTAAACCCTTTTAACATAGCGAGACAGTGTTTTAAAAAACCGAGTTATACTAATGGAAAAAAGTCCGGGTGACCGGACCTTTTTCCATTAGTATAACTCGATTTACAACGGGCACGCTGGCCAATCAGCGTGCACGTTTTGGGGGGATCATGGTATAATAAAGAATAAATTAAGTAAATTAATATCAAATAAACAAAAATGCTGCTCACACAGGCAAATGCTCTCGTTAGAACAAAAAAATTTTTAAGAGTAAATACGTTGATCAAGAGCAAAAGTAAGGACCAGTTTCGGTATTTATAACTGAGCAATTTATTATAATAACAATTGATAAGCGCTTTCACTATGTAATAGCTTCATCAGATCAAATACTTTCTGTTATACAGGTTACTTAAATACTAAAATAAAACATTTGATCCATTCAAATCAGCCAATCATTAGGACATATTAATTAATTCCTTTCTAAATTTTAAAAAAGTATTACATAAATAAAGTGCATAGTGAGACTTTAAAAACACTTCAAAATATTTCTCATCTAACAAGTACATATTCTAAGCACAGAATATGTGCATATCATAGTTTTAATAGTTGTATATGTACATATAAATATGAAAAACTAAAATATATATATAAAATATATAAATACTAACTACATATAACATCTTTACTTATTAAAATCAAGTTATATATTATATATATATCTAATATAAAAACTATAAATACTATAAATATTGAAAATGCGTATAAATTACTTTATATGTCTACGTTGCCTGAGTGTTGGTTTAATTGATACTTTATCATTTAGTCCTGAACCTCTGTCTGCTTTCAACAAAATAATCCAATTATTTTCTTTTTCTTCAGTACGTGTTACTATATTACCCCCTCTCATATCAGGCTCAATTACTTCTAATACCCTGAACTGGAACTCATGATGAATACTGTTTAAAAAAGTGTGTTTAGCTAAAGCATTCTGCATATTATTTTTTCTAATGTTATAAATATGCTCCCTTATCCTATCACGTAGTGGGCGATTTGTCTTTCCCACATTCTTTCGTAGATTTGTAGACGATGTCTTTTTTCTGTGGAATGGTACAATTAATGATTTGGAGAAATTACTTGATACCATGAATAAGTTGACAGATTGTTTAAAATTTACTATGCAAATTCTTTTGAAAGGGTAGAATTCCTAGATGTTTTTGTACAAAGGTTGCATAATGGGCTTATCAATGCAGGAGTATACCGAAAATCATGTCATAGCAACATGTTGTTGCATAGATCTAGTATGCATCCACCACATATCTTCAGAAACATCATTAAAGGGCAGACATTGAGATGTTCCAGATTAAATCCATTAGAAGAAGGCCTAGAAAATGATTTATTAAGTTTAAGGAATAGACTAATAGATAGAGGTTATAAAACTGATGAGGTTGACCAATATACTGGTCAAGTCTATGATTTATGTGACACTAAAGGCAGACCATATTTTGGTCCAGTACAAAATATTATTAAAACCAATGAATTATTGACACCTTCAAATTTGAAATTTTCAACTTGCTATACAACAGACCTTTTTGAAGTTAAGAGAATTATTGGTAAACATTGGGATATACTTAAGGCAGATGAACATATTCACCAGATTGTTGGTGAAGAACCCTCTTTTTTTATATAGAAATAAAAATAATTTGAAGAGGCTCCTGTGTTACCCCAAGAAGGATAAATATCCTATTAATTCAGGCCATACAGAACAATGTGGGCATTGTAACTTCTGTATTTATATTGATAGTAATACAGAATTTCACCATCCAGATAATGGTAAAGTGTTTTATATTAAGGTTGCTGCTAATTGTATGACTACTAATGTTGTGTATCTGGCAGTTTGTAAAGTATGCTCATCCTTTTATGTGGGAAAGACAAATCGCCCACTACATGATAGGATAAGGGAGCATATTTATAACATTAGAAAAAATAATATGCAGAATGCTTTAGCTAAACACACTTTTTTAAACAGTATTCATCATGAGTTCCAGTTCAGGGTATTAGAAGTAATTGAGCCTGATATGAGAGGGGGCAATATAGTAACACGTACTGAAGAAAAAGAAAATAATTGGATTATTTTGTTGAAAGCAGACAGAGGTTCAGGACTAAATGATAAAGTATCAATTAAACCAACACTCAGGCAACGTAGACATATAAAGTAATTTATACGCATTTTCAGTATTTATAGTATTTATAGTTTTTATATTAGATATATATATAATATATAATTTGATTTTAATAAGTAAAGATGTTATATGTAGTAAGTATTTATATATTTTATATATATATTTTAGTTTTTCATATTTATATGTACATATACAACTATTAAAACTATGATATGCACATATTCTGTGCTTAGAATATGTACTTGTTAGATGAGAAATATTTTGAAGTGTTTTTAAAGTCTCACTATGCACTTTATTTATGTAATACTCTTTTAAAATTTAGAAAGGAATTAATTAATATGTCCTAATGATTGGATGATTTGAATGGATCAAATGTTTTATTTTAGTATTTAAGTAACCTGTATAACAGAAAGTATTTGATCTGATGAAGCTATTACATAGCGAAAGCGCTTATCAATTGTTATTATAATAAATTGCTCAGTTATAAATACCAAAACTGATCCTTACTTTTGCTCTTGATAAACGTATTTACTCTTAAGTAAATTAATAGCCGAGACAGGGAAGAATTGGCTGTATTGTTTGCCCCTGACACTGTTGAGCATGAGAACTGTTCCGACTGCAAAAGGATTGACTACTTTTGAAAAACTGTTTGGAAGGGCTTATTATACACCCCATTGGAAACTTCTCATGTCCGCAGACCAGGAAGCTGACTATACACTAGCTGAATATATGAGAAATTTGTTGAATTCTAAACATCTGTTGCAGTCAAATTCTGTTTCAGATAAAGAACAAACCGAAACATCGGACATGGCAGTGATCCCAGGGGACTGGGTTTGGGTGAAAAATATTAAGAAGAAAAACTGGTCATCACCAAGGTGGGAAGGTCCATACCAGGTACTTCTTTCAACACCCACTGCAGTCAAAATCGCAGAGCAAGCTTCATGGATCCACCTGACTAGTTAAAAACTTTGAACTGGACAAAAATCTTACTTCCCCATCGGGGCCCTCAGCACAAAGTCTGGCTACAAAGGGGGGGTCAGATCAATAGGACTGATCCGTCTCAACCCCAGTGAAGAAACCATCGGTGCTGAAGGTCCTATTAGGGCAGAGAGTAAGATCACATGTCAAAAACAAAAATGATAGAATCCAGAAAAATCCAAATAGAACTACTCGGAAGAGTCAGAGAAAACAGGAATGCAGAACAACCATTTCCTCAGAAGTATTGCATAATAATCCTGTTAACTATACTAGTGACAATAATCTTTTTGTTGTGGCCATTCCTTTTCCCAGCCACACAAACTGAACTGAATAAACATGGAGAGTTGCACATAGAGTGGCACCCAAACTTCAACACTTACCAGGCAATCAAATATGTGTATGCTGAGACCTTCAATGTTTTGAATTGCTGGATTTGCACACCTTTGCCAACAGCATTCGGGGGGTTATTGTTAACTTCAGTCCCCCTAGGAGCCAACAAGACCTGGGAAAATTTAGTCTATGATACATCAGATGTTACATCACAAGATAAAGTAGCATTGCACTTGTCTGTTTGACAGAAGGGGACTGTGTGGTTTTACAAAAATGTTACAGTTCTGGTGGGTTGGAGCAACTGCAATGTGACTGTTCCCTATAGATGCTACAATAAAACTGATAATGCAGGTTCCTATTGCAACACAAGCTATGATTCATTTTTTGAACTGATGCATAGGACAACTGATGAAGTAAAACATAATGCTGATCTTTATAAACAACTGATTATAGTTGACAAAAAAAAATGTTTCATCCAGAGCCAGGACATAGTAAAGTTATTACCAAAGTAGAAGATTATTTTGAATGTGGTAGGAAAGCATACAAGTGTTTACCTGAGAATTGGTCCGGCAGTTGTTATTTGGGGTACCTGGTTCTGGCCATATGACACACAGCAGATTTGCCTCAGGGGAAAATTCGAAATGTTCGACGAGAAATCAAGAAGCCTGTCAATCCAGTAGGGCAAATCAATGCAGGCTGGATAAACCATCATGCTGTGGGCCTAGGGAAAAATGGACTGTCGCATATGGACTTGGGTGATACCATCATCTCGTGGGCAGGTGTATTACCAGCATATGGAGCAATGAAATAAATCTGGGAACTGAGAAAACCGTCTAAACTTCTCGAAATAATGAGCAATGCAACCTTTTCCGCTCTAGAATTGGTGACTGATGAACTGACTGCCTTGAGAACTGTAGTGCTTCAAAACCGCATGGCTCTCAACTTCACTCTAGTGGTGAGAGGAGGTACTTGCGCTTTAATCCAGGAGGAGTGCTGTTCGTATTTAACTGACCACAAACACGAGATAGGCAATCACCTTGAGGTAATTCAGCAAGTGTCGGCTATGACCAAACCAGGACCAAATCCATTGACGGACTTTTTCCAGAGATTGTTTGGGGGGTGGGGCAGTATCCTGATGAACATCCTGATTGTCATCTGTGTAGGAATGATCCTACTGGTGGTATGTGTTTGCTGCTGCATCCTCTGCATGAAAAGACTGATTAAAGACTTTATAGACATGTCAGTTTCAGAAACCTTATACCAAGGTGCTGAACTCAAAGAATTGTTGAAAAACTGAAAATGCTTTCATAAGTTTAAACTGAATGGCTCTCTTAACTGCAAATCCTGAATAGGAAGAGGTTAGGGTAAGAAAAACTGTTTATGCTTATTTTGAAAGTAGAATAAAAGTATTAAAAGGGGGGAAAATGTTAGAAAATATGTATTAGTAATATGCATGCTTAGTGCATTCGAGGTTTAAAAGGGTTAATACATTTATTCTGTTCACACTGCATGAATCTGAGCAAGCTACTAGAGACATTCTAATCCTGTTATGTCATGAAAATATGCGCAGCTATGATCTGCTTATGCTATGGAAATTAACAGGAAAGCATTTGATTTCTGCTAATGTCATGAAATAATAATAATAAGTGTTTCATTTCTACTAGTGTCATGAGACTTAACAAAGAGTTATTGATTTTCTGCTTATGCCATGAGAAAGTACACAGCTGCTGAAGCTATTGATAATGAAAACAAAGGCTGTTTGAAAGTATAATCCGTAGTCAGCATTACTTGTACCTAAGCTAGAAATGTACCTTGAATCTAGGTAAAATGTAACACATATATATTAGAACTGCACAATTGAAGAATAGAAAGTTTGTAGTGGGCTAAAAATAAGCCCCAAGGCCAGGTTGTTTTTCTCAAATGTTTTTTATAATCCAGTCATGTCAGCAGGAAATCTAAGTAACATTTTCTATGTAACACATAGTAAGTTTTAAATCTGAACATGTCAGCAGAAAATCTAAGTAACATTTTCTGTGGAGTACTACAGAAAGCTATGTCTAACTACTTCAATCATAGAAAAGTAACATTTCATAGAACTGTATAAAAGTAGCATGCTGCTCACTAGTAATTCAGACAAATCCTGTATCTGCATGTTTTGTCTCCTTGCTGCAAGTAATAAAGGTTGCCATACTTGAACCTTACGTGAATTGGTTTTGAAGTTTTTTTCCTTTGACAGCCAGCCACAGCTGACACCCAAAATATCAACTCTTTTCTGAGGTTGTCATACTGTGTCCTATTAATCTAATTCAAGAAACAGGACATTGTGATTTGTATATTGCAGCAAAGGAAAAATATTACCACATTTCCACAGATCAGGACAATAGTATACTTTGTTAAATATGGTAATAATATCAAATGGCCTCTTTTTTCTTTCTTTTCTACCAAAATAGGTTATAAGGTAGGCTGCTATACAATTTGTAAGTTTTGCCATCCTGAAACCTACACAGTAGAAAGTATGATGTCACTGAGTTACACTGCATTGTAAGAGCGAAACATACAGCATGATGCTTTTGATGCTTGTAACCTTGTACCTGCATCAATTTGAAACATTTTGAAACTGAGTTATTAAGCTGCATATAGGATGCTATTTTGATTGCCAGCATAGCAAAGCACATAATAAGATTAACGAAACGTTTGGAATTAGATGGTGTAGAATAGCATGCAGCAATAGAACTACTGCCTTACTTCTCTACATGCACACATACACAAAGAAATATATATTGGAAAACAAAACTGTTGCAAACCACTGTTAAAACTGTAGAAATGGTATAAGAAAAAAACACCAGGAATCAAATAAGTGCTTTCATTCCTTTTACTTCCAGAACTTCATCAGAAATATATACATATATATATATGGAATCACTACTTAATACCGAAACTACACAATCCCGAAGCCCACAATACCGAAACCATAATCCCTAAACCCCACATTACCGACATGTTAAAATTGCGAAATTCAAAATCGCGAAAGTACTACATACATACAGCACACACACAAACATATACACAGCCTCCCCCCATAACCAAACAAATCACCCTACACTAAAGTTAAGCAGGGGGGCTTCACCCCCCTGCACCCCCCCATGTGGGGGGCTGTGCCCCCCACACACCCCGACTTTAATATTCCAACTCCAAGACCGCACTGACATACACATAAGGCAAACTCATGCCTACACATTATAGCCCCTCACACACACACACACACACACACACACACACACACACACACACACACACACACACTAAAGCCTCTCACAAACACACTTACACACACATACTTACCTGAACTGCAACACCAGAAGCGCTAACTCAAAATCCCTTACCATCGGGATTTTGAATTTTGCGCTTCTGGTGTTTCGGTAATGTGCGGTTTCGGCTACATGGTCTCGAGCTTTTGAAATTCGAGATTTCAAAAGTTTGAGATTTAGTAGTGTTCCCACATATATATATATATATATATATATATATATATATATATATATATATGAGTATGTAATGAATAATCACCAATGAGGTTCTTCAAAACAGAAGACATTGAATTAACTCTTCAGTGATTACCTTCATTGTAACTTAAGTAAAATAATTGCCAATTAAACCATCAAGTTAGGTTTGTGATTGCCAAACAACCAACAAAAAATATTTTTCTGCATGGGGTGGGGTGGGGGGTGGGCATCTCTGCTGTATCACTCCAGAAAATTAAATCTA
>NC_056743.1:77437441-77531164 GCF_019279795.1 Protopterus annectens
CCTCAGTAGTAAGACACTCTCCCAATCTTAACAAGGCCACCAATACAGAGAGTATCGTAATCTTAAAAACTACAACACTGTCACCTTAAATGAATTACTGTCCACTGTATACTGGTCATTCCTAAACACATTACTCCTTAATGAGGCTGTCGAAAGTTTCAGCAATATATTCCTAGAAACCCTGAACACATTGGATCCCATTAGAAAAAATAGGCTAAAATGTAATTATGCACCATGGCTAAATCAAGCAACTCAATCACTTATGAAGGAGGGAGACAGTGCCTGGAGTGCATGGAAAAAAAATAACAACTCAACTTCCCACCTGAACTTACATAAACAGCTTCACAAGTAAACAAAAAAGCAGGTTCTACTAGTCAAAAAAAAAAAAAAATTATCAAAAATCTCTGAGCAACCCACATTCCAGCCCAAAGAATTTCTGGCACTCAGTAAACAAATTACTATCTCCAGGCAACTGTCTTCACCATACCCCTTCTCTATCATAACTTCTAATGAAACTACAACCCTACTTAATAGCATTTTCATCGAAACAATAGAAAAGCTTACTAAACCAGAAACTCTTGATATTATGACTCCACCTCATCTCTTCCGACGTTCTCCCTAGTACTCGTAGCATCTTCCTTCATCAGATCACTTTTTAACAAACTCAAAACCTGTTCCCAATCAGCCAATAAACTCCCTCCATTATTTCTCAAACATGCAGCTGAATCCATAGCATACCCTGTACCTATACTTATCAATAGATCCATCCAAGAATATACAGTACCAGATATCTGGAAAAAATTCACATAATACCCCACCACAAGGGAGGAAATTCTATAGAATCCTCAAATTACAGGCTTATTGCCATATTATCCCCCTTTCCGGGATACTGGAAAAATGTATACATAGACAAATACTAAACCACCTCTTACAAGCAAACCTAATTACACCCACACAGCATGGTTTCCGACGCTTGCACCGTACTACCACTGCCCTCTTATCTTTCACACACAACATCACCCAAGCCAGATATAATAATAAACTCATATCAGCTCTATTCCTTGACCTATCCAAAGCATTTGATACCATTTCCCATCCCATCCTCTTAAGCAAACTTTCCAACCTACAACTTTCTACCTCCACCACCTCCTGGTTTCACAGCTACCTCTCAAACAGATATCAGTTTGTCAGATGGCAAACATCCTTCTACCCTTTCCATTTTGTTATAACTGGGGTTCTACAGGGCTCTATCCTGGGTCCTCTACTTTTTAATATATTTACAAATAACCTCCATGGCTCCTGCCCCCACTCTACCTTAATACAGTACACAGATTCCACAATTATTAACACCTCCGACAACATACAAAATCTCCATACTGTCACTCAACAATCCCTACGCCAAGTAGAACAATGGCTGACTGAAAACAATCTGCTTTCAAACCGAAAAGGACCAGGCTTCTCCTTTTCCTTCCAAAAATACCTCAATCCAGCTAAAGACAACTTCACCATCTCATCCTTAGATAATACAATTATCACTTCTGACTCAAACACCAAATTGCTTGGTGTTACTATAGACAACCAGTTAAAATTTGACCTATATATTTTAAACAGTATCAAAAAATCCAATCAAAAACAAGGTCTTCTATATCGCAACAACAAATATAGACCTATACTGGCTCAAACATTTATTCTACCATCCCTGCTGTAGGGTGGTCCCATACTTACTAACCTCCAAAATAATCTCTTAACCAAACTAGAAACCACCTATAACAATGTAGCCAGATTCGCAGCCAGAAATAGCAACAAATGTCATCATTGTATATCCCTGAAAAGCTTAAGATGGCCTGAGCTCTCCCACATGCTTCAAATATCACAACTACAAGTTGCACACAGCATCCTAAGTAGCCCCAACTGCTGCCCTTCCTTTACATCCATAACTACACCCTACACCCCCATTTGTGACCTCAGAAGCTCACAAGTAAACCTTCTGCAGGTGACCAAGCCAAACAAAAATATTGGAAAAATACTTTATAGCCATTCAATTGCATACTCATGGAACAAATTTCCATTGTCCCTTTGCTCCACTACCAAAAGTGGTGAATTCAAAAAGCAACTTAAACTTCATTTCCACCATGCATAGATCTGTACTTGTCAAGAATTTATCTAATGAATTTTTCTTCTTGTCTCAATGGTATCTACCTAAACTGTCTACATATATTACTCTCAATGCATTTAGTACCTATGCTATTAAATGCATCTTTGTTGTAGTATGTCATGTTACTATGAATCTTTTTTTTTTAAGCATTGCTACATTCCTTGTAAATAACTTAATACTAACCAAATTTCTCAAACATATTGCTACTGCATTCTCAAAATATTTTACTTTGGGTCTGCATATATTTGTATTATATTTTTCTCTCTGTTTTTGTACTGTTAAGTATCTTACAACATGAATTGTTTGTTTTTTCTTATTTTTTAATATTTCTGGAGCTTTTATGACGGGTGGTAGTTTTTATTGCTGTTTTGTGCTGGGGATTGTGTATTTCAGCAATGTACCCATATTATATCTATCTATATAGATAGATATATACATAAAAATAGAGATAGATTTAGATATATAAATATATAAAAAATATGATAAAATTGTCAAAATAACTGGTGAACTTCAGAGTTAAATTGCACAATGGTGGGGAAAAGAGAAAGCTCCTCTGTCACAAAGAGTTGTTTCAGCAATAACATATTCCTGTATTTTCCATATGGGTGCATGTCATTTAATCTAGAACTCAGAATATGTAAACACAACTGATCAACAGAATTCATCTAACCCAGCATAAAGCAGTCAATAAATAAATAAATAAACTGAAAAAATAATGTGCATCAGTCAAAAAAAGGGAAACAACAGAGAAGTGTACCACCAGCTTGCACAATCCTGCACAGTGTCATACCACACACTGCAATATTACTTACAAATCATTAAGATGACTCTTCTCAGAGATCAATATAAGCATAAACTTTCCCTTCTATTTTTGATCTGTTTTCAATACTACTTGAAAAAGTTTATAAGCATTGAGAATTTGTTTTGAATTAATGCTCTAAATGTAATGTGTTCCCTTGACTGATTTGCTAGTGATCATGCTCTCTTACTATGGCAGAAAGACAGTGATGATGCTGCTGGTAAAGACTACATGCATATTCATGCATGAGTACATGTGTGCACATGGATGCATGCACATACACTCAGACACACACAAACACCATCTCTCAAATTAATTAGGTACAAATCTAAACAGAAAGGGACAAATCCTAAAATAATCATGGACAGTCAGGGGCACTTTTTTAAATATTAATTATGTTAACATGAGATGTTGACAGAATAAGAGGACATGAATTAAACATTTTCCAAAATAAAAGAAGTCTGTAACTCTAAATGCTGTCATTTTTTATGAAGTTTAAGTCATCACATTTTCTCCTAAAGTCACAATTTTTAGGAAGGATTAAGAGGAACAGATGTAAAATTTAAATTGAAATCATGAATGTCCTAAAAAGCAAGGGCAAGTGAGAGGTTTGCACCTTGTTACAAAGTTTCCTAAAAGCGTTCTTCGGTACCAAAAATGCCAGTTATATGGGTCCATTTACCATGCCAGGCATTATCTGCTTTGCATGAAATACCCCTTATCAGACCTCCTGCTTAAACTGTTCAGTCAGAGCATTTATACTAAGTACATATCAGAAATCTAGAAAACAGCTGTAATTGTTTCTGTACAAAAAAGATGCCCACTGTTAACTCTGACACTATAGACCCATCAGCGTCACAAGCTTAATTTTTAAGGTAATGGAACATGTCGAATCTCATAAACAAGGACATAGGGAATCTACAATCTGAAAGCACTACTAAATCTCAATAAAAGCTTAATTCTATGCTTGCAGCTTACCTTGATTTAGCTAAGGTATTATCGAAACCACATTCCGAACAAGAGAAACGGCTCATTTACAAGCCGTTCTCCTGCGTGGATGTGTGATACATAAGGTCGCCAAGGCTTGGAAAGCAACTTGACACATACATGCCAGAAATTAGTTGTTCTCTGTAGTTTTAAAACAAACGTAGGCACCACCTGTCTTATGTTTCAAGTCTCAGACCGATAACACGGATGTTGTCAAATACAAACCTCGCTATGAGACCTTTTTCTCTTTATTTCAAAGCATAATGAAGTAGTTTCATAAATTATATAAACAGATGCACTTCAAGAGCAAGACAAGAAATCGATGTTACTACAACTGTCATTCTTATAACTACAGGTAGATAACCTGTTTAAAGTGGAACGCACGATTCACATGCCAGATCTTGATGACTTAAGCTTCTGCTTATGCAAACTACTGGCAGTGTTATCATGCAGAATTTTACTTGCATGACACGGCATCGTGAAGTTCAAATGTGGCACACTGCTTTAATTCCTCTGCGCTTTACATGGCAAAGATACAAATTCAAAGAAATACTAGAAAAATGGGACCTTTAATGCGTACGCCATGACCCTTTGGCTTGTGTGCCCCATGGAAATGCCGACACCGACATCTGTTAAAGAAGCATTTAAAAATACACCTTTTAAATGTTCTGCTTTTAATATTTGTATTGAAATGTTTTATTATACAGCTGTCAATGTTTTGGGACAATTAAATGTTCTGGTCATGCTGAAAGTGGCCTATGAAGACAGACTTCAAGTGTGGTTGCGATAATACGTAAGCACCGGAATTTGAAACTAGTCAAACTTAGTAAATCCCTATTTATCCATCTTGTTCTTCATCTCTTTTACAAACAAATATTCTTCTATTAGAATTAATGGTTTGGCTGAACAAGTTCATGGATGTTTGCAAGCTCTTGGAGCCATCATCAAGTCCCTTGAAGAGGATCATTCCTCCAAAATAGCCTAATTCAGACAAACTTATGGTAATAGAAATAGTTTAAATCATTTCGTCAAAAACTGTAGCATCAGGTAGTCTGGAAAAAACGGAACTCTCTCATACAATCAAAACTAATCCCATAGATGTTGTCAGTGACACTTGCACCACGCTTACTGCACAGGGTAATGACCCTACACATAAAACTACTTATGCTGAGGCACTTGCTGGTAACATTCCTAAAACACTAAAACTTCCTGCACAGCACAATCAAAAAAGGGTCCTCAGCAATTCCGTAAACATTCTGTTAAAACACCACCCACAGCTTTACATAGTAACACTGTATCCAATGCCTCTGCTGCTAAGTCCTAAAGGCAAACCAGTGCACAGCCAGATTTCCTGTTCATTGGTGATACTATAGTGAGGCACACCGATGTCTCTCTCACCAGACTGAGTAAGGAGAGAATCAGGGTTAACTGTCTTTCCAGGGCTAGGATTTATCAAGTCACACAGGCACTAAGGTCATTGAACAACAGATACCAGTATGACCCTGTCATAGTCCATGGGGGTGTTAATAACCTGAGATGTACCTCCCTTGACTACATGAAAAAAGACATGATTGAACTCACTGATTATGTGCATCAGGCAGATATGAGCCTAGCACTCCGCAGCATACTACCTTCTCTAAACATGATGCCATGTTAGAAAATTATTTATTTTAATAGTTGGCTTAACTTCTGGTGTCAGTCCATGAGGGTACAATATTTGATGGCCTGGGAGGACATGATAGACAGACCATGCTGCTTTGCCAGGGATGGTCTCCATTTATCCCCTCTAGGCTTTTTGGATATCGGCAAAGACCTTTATCACCCCCACAGTGCCTATTTTAGACAATGCCAAACTGATAAACCTACCGATTTAAGTGAACATACAAAGGAATATCTGAAGGTGGTAATTATCTATGCTAGAAGTCTTAACAAGAAACTCCACTCCCTAGAGAGTGTAGACAACCATGTAGTAACAGAGACATGGTTTAATGTCACAGGGAGTACTCCAGTAATTCTCAAGGTTATAATGTCTTTCACACCTTTAGACCAGCTACTGCACAGGAAGGAACTAAAAGTGGGGGAGTCTCAGTCTGTATTAAAACCAACCAAACATCCAGACTATTTAGGTGTAGGACCCACTAGAATTCATACATATGCAACTCACTATAAACAAGGTCTTGTACCATATCCTTGCAACCTATAGGTCCCCTTCCATGTCCTACCTATATAAATATACTAGAGTCCCTCATTGTTCAGCTCAATGTGATATGCATTGGGAATCTCAACTATCCCTCTATAGTTTGGGAATGCTACAGCACTTCTAATAAACAAGTCTAGCAATTCCTAAACTTCATTAATACCAACATCCAGGAACAGTTGGTCCATTCTTCTACCAGGGGTACATGATCCATTCTTCTACCAGGGGTACATACGTCCTTGATCTTGTACTCATAGACATGGGGGGATGATGTTCCTCACCCAATGTAATGGCCTCTCTCATCAGATCTGACCATAAGGCAGTATTGATTGAAATAAAAATTAAGTCCATGGACCCAGAGAAACCAAAAGCCTTTAGGAACAATTCCAAGGCTAACCTCTCTCTACTAAGTGATACCTTAGCACATTTTTGAGCACCCCCAAACCCAGTAAACACCATAGCATATGCTGAGCTATTTACAAAATCTTTGTACAGCCATATTGATAGCTGTGCCCACTCACATTTAGAATAAGACAAACTAAAACGACAAGCCATGCTAGTAGAATCACAATATAAATCGGCTATACAACAAAAGAAAAATTTGTGACCAAGTGTGGGAGGAACAAAGCCTTAGATACTAAAAGCCCTCTGAACAATTTAAACAGGCAGCTAAGAGGGTTAATTAATACTTCAAAGGCTAAAGCTGAAGAAAACATAGCTTCTCAGGCAAAGGTTACCACAAAGCTTTCTATAGCTATGTCCATAACCTCAGGGGAAATATGCAACAATGCACAGAATGTTTTGTAAATGGCAATAACTACACTGAATTGCAGGCCATTGCCAGCCTTTTGGCTGGCAGGTTCAGCTCTCATTTCTGTCCCTGCTCCCCCCAGTAGTCAAAAAGCAGTTCCACATATCACAGTCCCCAACCCATTACTAGAGAACAGGTCACTGATGCACTTTCCAATGGTGGTTCTATCATCTTTGGAATAAAACAAAGTAGAGGAGTGACTGGAGAGCCTTCTGTCACTTGTTCCTTTGGTTTGACACTTTTCAATGCCAAAAGCACTGTACTAATAGGCCTCAATAAGATCCCAAATGCTTAGTAAATAGCTTGAGACATAACCTCTCTGGTCCACTTGGATCCCTTTTCAACTGGAGATTAAATTCAGGGCTTGTGCCCAGTGAGTGGAAGAGGGCTGCAACCATTATCCTGCACTAAACAGGTCAGACCACTGATCAAGGTAGCTACAGGACCATAAGTCTGACTAGCCGGCTGTGTAAGGCCATGGAAAGAATCATCAAGGACACGATAAATAAGGACATAGGTAACCTGCAAAGGCTGGACCCATGACAGTTTGGCTTTGTTAAAGTAAGGTTGTGCTTTTTGAGGAGTTAACAAAGGAATGGATGAGGTCAAGACTATGCACACAGCTTACCTTGACCTGGTTAAGGCCTTTGATGCACTGCCACACTAAGGCATTATAGACAAACTCACTAGTTTAGGTATAAACCCTAATCAATGAACCATTACAAATGGAGCCAAAGCCATGGTATTAAACTCAATGTTAAGAAATGCATAAGTTATACTCTTTGGAAAGTCAGTCATCCCAGCTAATTACCATGTTGATAATACACTCCTAAGAATTGATCCAGTGGTCAGGGATCTGTATATGCACATAGACAGTAGCTTTACCTTCATCCACCACATGGCTACAGTGGTGAGGAAATAGTTTTATGCTGTGCAACTCAAAAGTAAGGTAATGGCATCAGAGAGGTCATGATTCAGAGAGGTCATTATCCCACTGTACTCTACCCTTATTGGACTAATCACAGAGCACAATGCTCTCTTTGGTATGCACTTGACCAAGCATATGCAGCAACTGGAGTGACCTCAGAGGTTCCTTACAAAAAGATTACAAGGCATAAGAAACCTGCCTTATGCAGAGTGCCTTAAAGCCCCTTCCCTATACTCAGTCTCCTATAGATTGCTGAGGTGTAATCTACGGCTGGCTTACAGGGCATCTGGAAACTCCACACTTATGAATTTGTATTTGTAAATCAAACAGTACCAAAAATACAAGGTCTAGGAGCCTGAATTTTGTCAGTGACTTAAACAAAACATTCTGGAGAGACAGATAAGCGTCCTAAAGACTGCCCCTCCTATGAAACAGGTTTCTCATCCATGCAAATCTGAGTTCATCTATTACCCAATTTCAAGCACAATCTAGATCATTGGATGTAAAACAGGCCAGCCACCCATGTCCCTTATGGACAGAAATAGCTTATAAATATCTGACTCTCAGCGTCTTATTTGGATACAGGATGTCATTCTTCTTTCAGCAGGACTTGACTAGGCTTAGAAAGGTCTCACAGGCAACCTATGAATTTATTATATAAATTCCCCTCACTCTCCACACACACACACACACACACACACACACACACACACACACACACACACACACACACACACACCATAAAATAAGCAGTTGGATAAGACACCGGGGTACCAACAAGAGTAATGAGCGCTTTATCCACCACGTACCCCCAGTCAGTAATTTTAGAACTAACATTTTTTTTGGGAAAACAAAAATTCACAAAGACATTCCAGTAATGGTGATTCTGAATAATAATATGGGACTTACATTTACCAAGTCCACTGTTGCTCTATCTTGGAGTATTCTCTTTTGTCGAGTGATCTCAGAGATAGTATAAATACTTAATGGGGTGTAGTGATACAGTTCTTCACAATGGGGTATAGTGGGGCTTGCCCCCATCAAATGTAACTTTTTGGAGATCTGTGATCATCGACATTTACTATTCTCATTTAGTTTTCTGTTTTTCCCTAATTCCAGGACTCTCAGTTATGGGTCTCAGAACTGCAATATGGAACCCATTCTAGATTCCTGTGCTAGAGCAATAATATCTGCAAAGGATTCCTGCTTATTGCCCATGTTCATTTCCACAATCTGATTTCATTTAATAAAAGTGCACAAGCCTATAACTCATACTGTATATTGCACACTATAGGCCTCCTGTTTTCTAGTCATAGTTTACCTTACAGTTAGAGTGGCCCTTTCCAGTGCAACGGGCATTTATTGTTCTGTGCACAATTAGCTGGAAACATTAATAACTCTCTACTTCATTTTCAGATTTGAGGACATCCTGACCACAGAAGTTATCCTTCACATGATATTGAGAAGGGCGAGGACCTTGCTGTTGACCTCCACTGACAGACACGATCTTATGAACTTATGGACTTGTAAATAAATGAACCATCAGCACCTTGACCAGTGTTACATTCAGCCATCATAGCTCATACAATGGAAGGTTCTGTTCGTACAGTATCAGCCAGAAGTACTAAGTAAGTGTGTACTAATATTATACAGTCTATAATCATTTGTAAAGCATTGAAAATTGTTTATATATATATATATATATATATATATATATATATATATATATATATATATATACAGTAAGAATAATGAGGTTAATAATATGGTGGATAGTAAATAATACATTATCACATCAGTCAAGTTCAATGTATGAGTATCTAATAGTTTTTTGTCACTTTTTTATCTTGTTCTTATTGACTGGTGAGATGAACATTAGTTCCCTCACAATTCTGACTAGGAGAAAGTGAAAATCTAAAAATGGATGACTGGCTGAATAAACGGTTGATTTTATATAAATTGAGACGAGCAGCTACAGCTTAACACCAAGAATGGTAGCTATGGTATCTGTTGAATTACTGAAGCCTTTAGAATGTAAATGTTACATGGACATATTATTAAAGCGTGTGTATTTATGGATCAATATAAACAGGTCAATGTGAAAAAGCTGAAATCCTTAATGGCAGGTTTTGTATTTTACTGTTACAAATTGTGTGTGTACTGGGATGTTGAGATGCCTTAGGAAATATTTTTATTTTATTTATTTATTTTACATTTGTTGACTGGGCTAGTCCAGCTGGATATATGTCCATTTTCAGTGGAGGCCCGGGGAGAAAAGCTCCATCGGTATTACAAGTAATTCACAGAAACAGGCAATACATGGTAAAAATTATAAACACATTGAGTCAGAACATGAGATACACATGCAGGCAGGCATAGTCATAGCAGGAAATTACATAAACAAAGTTTAGTAGATATTTGCTATACAAATTCTAAAAATATAAGTATATAATATGGAAAAAGGTGAAAAAGAAAATAATTAAAATATTTTAAAAATATATATATATTTTTTTTTTTTTACATATGTCTATAGGATGTTGTGTGAGGAGGAATTAAGGAGGAAAGGAAAAAGGAAGGTTAATCTGGGTTGTTACAGGAACAAAGCCAGTGTTTATTGAGATGTGTTTTCAGCTGTCTTTTAAAGAGTGGAAGACTAGACAAAGATGAGATATCAGATGGCAGTTTGTTCCACATTTTTTCAACAGAGTTAGAAAAAAGGCTGTCACCTGCAGAGTTATTGGGTATGGTAATATTAACCAGTAGCTTGTTTGAAGAGCGTAGGTATTTCAAGTTATTATAAGGCGTAATGAGGTTAGAGAGAATTGGTGTTTTAGAAGGCTGATATAGAATTTTGTGAGCAGTTAAGAGCTGTTGATAAATGAGCCTGTTAGGAAGTTCAAGCCAGCCTAGTTGTTTTAGGTTATGACAGTGATGAGTTCTGAAGAGGGATCCTGTGGCAAATCGAGCAATATTATGGTAAGATGTAGCAAGTTTCTTGAGGTTATTTTTAGAGAGATTGGTATAAATAGGGGAAGCATATAGAAGGGTAGAGATAAGGTGAGAACTAGCTAAGGTGGTCCGAGCTTCAGGTGTAAGGAATGGTTTGATTCTATAAAGGGAACCAATCTTTTTGTTTATTACTCTTATTGTGTTGTTTATATGAGAATCAAAATTGAGATTGTTGTCAATAGTTATTCCTAGTAGTTTTGTAGTAGAATCAGGAGAAATCAGTGTTATCAGAGGAAGTAATAGAGAAGTTAAGAGAGGTTGATTTGTGGGTAGGTGAGAACAATAGCAACTTTGTTTTCTTGGGGTTGAGGAGTAGGCAACGGTCAGAGAACCAGTGTTCAACAGTGGAAAAAGCTTCTTGGGTAAGTGACAGGAGTTCAGTCTGAGAGGAAGCAGTGCAGATTATAGTGGAATCGTCTGCATATTGTATGCAAGTAGTGTTTGGAATAGCTGACTGGAGGTCGTTAATAAAGATAGCAAATAGGAGTGGGCCAAGGATAGACCCTTGAGGTCCACCTAACGAGATAGGAAGGGGATTAGATAATGAGGTTTTCCAAAGTACTGCCTGCTGACGGTTTTCTAGGTAAGATGTAAACCAGGATAAGGAAGAAGGATGAATTGAAAGAGATTTTAGTATGTGCAGAAGGAGTTTATGATTAACCATGTCGAAAGCTTTTGAAAGATCTATGAAGATAGAAGATGATAGATTAGTGTTGTTACGGTTATGGTTGATAGCGTTAGTAAAGGAAAGCAATGCAGTAGTGGTACTGTGAGAAGGTCTAAATCCATGTTGACTGTTAGCAAGTAGGTTGTTATGGAGAAGGTGGTTAAGGAGTTGTTTATGGATACATTTTTCCATGATTTTGGCTATAGGTGATAGCATTGCTATGGGACGAAAATTAGAGAAATTATTAGAATTGCCCCCTTTGTGTAGTGGGATGATGTGAGATATCTTCCAAATGGAAGGGAAAATTCCTTCCTTTATAGATGTATTTATCAGGATTGAGATGGGATAGGCAATGGCTTTAGCTCCTATCTGCAGAAATTCTGCAGGAAGTTTGTCTGCAGAGTGTGTGGTGGGTTTACGTTTATGGAGTAGGGATGAGATAAATGAGGTAGATACAGGTTGAAGGTAAAGGGGAATAGAAGTATGTAAAGTAGGTGTGGGTAATTTAGAGGTGTCAGGAGGTAGGTGATTTGCTAGAGTTTGGATGGTATTGGTGAAGAAAGAGTTGAAGTCATTAGCTATTTGTGTAGGATTGTTTGGATTAGAGTCCTGGGGATTTGGTGTGAATGACTGGCCTGGGGATAGAAGATTATTAATACTAGCCCAAAAT
Organism: Protopterus annectens; assembly: GCF_019279795.1. Classification (NCBI taxonomy): domain Eukaryota; kingdom Metazoa; phylum Chordata; order Ceratodontiformes; family Protopteridae; genus Protopterus; species Protopterus annectens. The sequence goes on from NC_056743.1 coordinate 77,449,665, forward strand.
TTTTTGGGTTCTTTTTTGGTGGTTTGTTGTAGTTGAAAGTAATAGTTCTTTTTATCTGCCAGCATGGCTTTTTTTGTACTATTTCTAAGCTCTCTGAAGTTATGGTGGTCAGTTAGGTTCTTAGTGGAACGCCATTTATCCCAGGATTTATTTCTGAGAATGATTTTTTGCTTAGTATTGTTGGTTAGCCAGGGTGCTGTTTTAGCTTTGGTTCTAATAGTGCGACTTGGGGCATGGTGATCTAGTATGGATAGGAATGTAGAATTAAAGTATTCAACAGCATCATTAAGTGGAAGGTATTTTAATCGGGACCAATTACATTGTCTTAGTTCAGCAAGAAACTGATCAGAGTTGAATTGTTTTTTTGATCGTAGTGTTTTGTAGGTGGTAGGTAAGGCTAGGTTTGATTTGTGCCTAATGATATAAGTTAGTGAGTGGTCACTTAGATCATCTGGAAGGGTGTCTAATTGATAGGTTTGTTGGGGAGTATTAGTAAGAATCCAGTGTAAGATGGTTTCCTTATTGCTGGTTTTATTAGTTCTTGTAGGACTACTAATGAGCTGTTTAAAGCCATATAGGTTTAAATTATTTTATTCCAGCTATGTGTTTGTGTGCATGTGTGTGTGTGTGTGTGTGTGTGTGTGTGTGTGTGTGTGTGTGTGTGTGTGTGTGTGTGTGTGTGTGTGTGTGTGTGTGTGCAGGAGGGCTAAGGTTAGGATTAGGGTAATGACTAAAGTTAGGGATAGTGTTAGGTGTGGGTGCATTTGTCTATATGCTGCTCAATGTTGGTGTTATGGACAGTTAACTGTTAATGTTTTAAAGTTATAACTATGGTTATGGTTAAAGCTATGGAGTGGGTTAGCATGCGTAATTATGGTAAAGCTCCCCTCCACTGCATACACTTTCTTACGTATGCTGACCCTAGCCCTAATGTGAACAGTGACATTGACCAGTGGCCTCATTCCTGCCCATAGCACTTTGCAGACAGACAGTTCCATTTAATTGTTTTCCTACATTTTGTTTTTGGAAGAAAGTTCAGTCAGTTTGTTTGGGCACACACTATATTTCTATTAAAGTTATGTTTCTGCATTATGAATGGATGTGTTTGATAAAAGATATATGTTCTGATATAGTAATCAAAATATATCCTGCCTTGTGTGATATGGCATAATATAATTTCATCCATAAGAAAGGCTAATGTTACCGGAATTGCTAAGTTTCAGCTCTTTTTGAGGCCTTTTAATTTTGGCATATATTTGTATGTAATTAACAGAATATTGTATTTAATTGTATTAAAGCTTAGTGTCTTGGGATAATTAGTTAAACAGAGTGCAACAGTTTATGAAACTTTTTCATTAGTATAACATCATCTTATGATGAACACCATTATTATGCCCTTTTATAACACAATGCCTATATAAAATAGGTTTATATATGTTATTTTTTAAGGAGTTAACAATATGGATACAAGGAAATGTTTCATCTTCAGGTGTTCTCTGCACACATAACATTTCTTGTTGAAGGCTATGTTCACACGCACATTGTCTCATATTCATAGTGTTTGTTACCTTCAATTATAAAGATTTTATGAGAATGGTAAAGGCTTACATCTCTTATTACCTTATAGAACATATTTTGTAGTGACTTGTCATTTTACATGAAAAGCTTTCAGATTCATATTTTATGAAGTACATTTTGAAGTGTTTTCTTTTTGTGGAAGGATTTCTTTCTGAAGTGTTGAATCAATCACACAATTCTGACTGAAACGAAAAAAATTATTTGAATAAAGCATATTTTAATTTATCAGGGTCACACAGCCCTTCTGAATGTGCTGAGGTCTTTGTTCCACTATATTTTTCAAATATTACATTGATAGTTTAATCAGAAAATGTTTAACATGACCAAATAGCAAGATGCCAACTAGCATTTGTTAGGGAACACAAATGATAGCTCTATAAATAGATGACAGACAGCTGATGAACCTGCCAATGTTAAATAGAATTATCCACTGCAGTTTTTCACATAATATCTTTAATGGTGACATTAATATATACACTACAATACTAGTATGCTAAGTAATTTTGCAGATATCATGAAAATAGATTCCTGTAGCTATATACCTATGGTTTGAAGACTAGGGAATCTGGTACAGTAACAGACATTACACTATCATTGAAAATTCCTTGAAAAATATAAAAAAGATCTACACTGAGCTGAATTGCTCATGCCAGTGTACTGCTGTCTGTATGTGTCTTATGGTAGTTGTGCACATATAAACATCCACAGATGATTTCTCAATACCCAGATGTAAGTGGCAATAGTATATTTATTACTGAACTTTACTAATCACACGTGACACTCTAAATGATCGCACCCTGTCACTTGTTAGGTTACCCAACCTAGAGACTGTGGTATTACTGGAAATCACAGTCTAAATCTGCTGCTTTAAAACTTATCGTTTTGGAATTTCAAATAACTGCTATGGATGCCAGGCTTTTATTTCATACATTAGTGATCAGCATTCCTGCGTGGGATCACTAATGTGTGAATCCCTGCTTTTACATTTTAAGTTTGAGATTGTAGTATGGTGAGTGTTTCTTCTTTGCCTAAGATGCAGTGATCTCAGAATTGGTATATACAATTAGAAGGGATATGAGGGACACAATCCTTGATGTTGAGGGTTGTGCAAGTTATTTCCTCTACAGAAATGATGTTTTCAGCAATGGTTTTCCTTTTCTAATGTGGCTGATTTTCACTAACTGATATTTTTGATTTTATAGGAGAGGGTCAGTAACAGATGATGTGGACTTTACTCATGGAGCCTACTACTATATCATAGCTTGTCAAAGTCTTACACTGCCAAAAAATGTGATTTTTTGGGGGAGGGGACAATTTTATTGGTGTTATTATTACTTCTTTAACAGATCTAATGTCTCCTGCAGGACTACTCATCATTCTTCATTCAATTTCTGTAGTTTAATTTACCGTAAATGTTGTGTTACAGAGATAATGTTTGATTGTGACTTGCATTCTGACGTTAACTTATTTTAAATTACTTCAAAGTGTGTGTGTTTTTGTGTGTTTGTGTGTCTTTGTGTCAGTATGTGTGTGTTTGTGCCCATGTGTATATATGTGAATGTGTCTGTGTGTCTTACCTTTACATGGGTGTGTGGAGGGGGGGAGATTGACATTTAATTAAGTTATCAGATTTCTTTTTATGTTTTTTTAAAAGTTCAGTTCGGAAAAAAAAAAAAAAAAACATGAATCAAAATATATTAAAGAAATAGAAATATATATTTTTTATTTTGAAGGGGCATGGAGGGTTGGCAATCACACTGCCCTGAATTTTATATTTCAATTCCACAGTAACATTACTGAGAAGAAAAAAAAAGTAACAGCCTCCTGGAAGCTCACCTCTGGCTTGCACAAAATACTGCACAATGTTTACTAGAACTGCAGTATTAAAATTTCAACAAACTGAACACCCTTTGCATATGCTTCAGTTAAGTGGGAGGGATTATGCTCTGGATGTGTGTATGTAAGGTGGGGAGGGGTTATATGTGTTTGTGTGCATATGTTTAGCTGTGTCTCTCCTGATTCTCCATCTGTTTCTGCATGTGCATTTGTTGGATGTGATCATGTGTGTTTGTTTTCAGAAGTGGAATGCCTTACGTATATATATATATATATATATATATATATATATATATATATGGTTTCATATGAAACCATCGAATTACTATTTCGTCGAGCCTAACATGATCGAGACAAAAACATCGCAAACTGACATCATCGAAATGTCAATTCATCGACTTTCATACCATCGACGAGTGCTCAAACATGACTAACTGCAAATAGTGCCACACACAAGAATGTCAGTATTAAAACAGGAAATATGCAATAGCATTAACACAGAGCACCCGGTGAACACCCCGTTCAGTAGCAAAACACTAAACATATGGACATATAACTTTCTTCACCCATGGTAGCGCTCATGGCACTATAACACTTCCATAGTTTACTTGTCGATGGTATGAGTATGGTATATATATATACAGAGAGAGAGATAGGGAGATTAGCATAATTGTTTATCTCACAGATGCACAGTACAAGGTTTGACTGTAACTTCTGAGGGAAATTAATGAGACTTAAAAAGACTATCTAAAATTCTGGTCCAGCTACAAGTAACAATAGTAACGCTCACTTTAGGTATGTCACTCACATTCCCACCCACGGTGTCGTTTTTCTTTTACATTTCCTGTATTTCTTAAATTCAGGTATTCTTTTGTCTCCCACTATCACTTCTTTTTGCTTTCCTGCCCATTTGAATTGGATCTTTGTTATCAACTCTTTGCGTGTTTGCCACTGTTCAATCCATCTTTTCACTTATATCATCACTAATTTAACATTTTTGCAGATATACTTTCTGTAGGATGATTGTTAAGTGCAAACTGCTCCTTAAGTTACCATTTTTTTTCTTTTAGAATGATCGTTCATTGTGCTTCCCTTACGTAGCCTTCGTATCCTTCAGAAACTCCTAAGCTAACGCTAATCTTGTTACTGTAACAATTTTCTAAGATTATAAGAGCAATATTTAAAATCTGTCCTTCATTCCTCATTATCTTAGACTTTGTTCAGATTTGGTGTTCTAACAGGTTGAGAGGCATGGCGGGGGTGGGTTTCGATTACATTTAACAACTTAAATGAAATCTTTATTCTTTAGAATAATCGTTCACTGTGATTCCTTCCTGTAGGAACCGCAATGAATGATCGCTCTAAAAGGCAAAGTTTTAATGTAACTTGTTATGTAAGAAGCAGTTGCTGACAACATAAAAGTAAAACTCTGAATAGGCTTATGTTTGTTAACAACTGCTGGTTACATTAAAAGGTTACATTAAAGGAAGGAAAAGCAGATAATGAAATGAAACATAAATAGGAAGAAGTAAAATGTGCTTTATTCAGTGTTCTCTGCTATCATGTTGTTATGAGTGTCTCCTGAGACAGCTTAAGCAGGGCAGTACCAGGAAGTGCAGACAGCCAGAGCTTGTCTCCTTAACCTGGCAGGTTTTGGAAACATTTCAACTTTCTTTCGTAAGCTGTTTAACAAAGGGAAAAATGAAGGTCTAGTTTTAATTAAAACCCATATGCAGAAATGTTAACACGGCCTTTTCCAGAACACAGCACCTGAAACCTTCTCTTGCTAAAGTGACACAAATGGTTTGTCTGCATCTGCTCTGCACTTTTGGGATGCGTATCTCTTTCCCAGTATTTTGCAGCCGTAGAGTTATTTACACTTTTATGGGATGTGAAGGGTACAGAGAAGCTTGCCTCTGCAAAAAACAACTTATTTTGATCTGCAACATTACACTGAATGTAGGGGACAGAGTTTTCTGTGTTGCAATTGAGCTGTTGTGATTTTGCAGAACCTTGGTTGGGAGGGTGGCCTAATGGTTAAGGTGTTTGCCTTACAAACACAAGGTGCAGGGTTTGAGTCTCACAAGGGATAATTGGCTAGGCTTAAAATGGCTCACAAGGGCAGTTAGCTTAGTACTAACCTATGAACATCTATGAACATCTATGAACATTTTTCCTCCTACCATCCCATCTTTCTGAACTTGTGGTTCAAATACAGCTCTTTCAGCATTTATAAACTCATCACATTTAGATCTTCTGTACCAGAAAATCTCTTTATAAGCAGATGATCTGTTATTGCTAAGGTCAGGAATTAACAGTGCTGACCTTCAAAAGAAATTACAGCAGCAATTTCTACACCTTTGCCAATAGTTCCATTCGCATAAACTCTTCTAAATCCTAATAAAACAAACACAATGCTTACTATATAGTTAATCAGTCCATGGAATAGCAGTATTCTTCCAGAGCAAACATACACATACTTAGGAATACTCCAGCTCAGAATATATCATTAACACGCCATGTTCAAACAGATATCTCAGAGGTTCTCATCGATCTAAACCTTATTTATAAAATTGCAAGTTCCTTTACTCTGAATTTCTAGAAAACCTTAGTCAAATTAGTCTTCTTCCAAAATTAATAGGTATAGTACCAGTTCTAGACAATTCTTAAACAACACAGCTTCTGGACAATAGGACAATATAAAGTCTGTGTGTATATGGAGATTTGTTGTTTAAGAGTTACCTGGAACAAAAAACTTCTCCACATAGCTCAGTATACCTACCTACTCCTTTGTATCAGACATACTGCTAACATGTCTTCCTGAGTACCCTTTTCCCAGCCTTACCCAACATCTTTCTCTTGTCCCTAAACTTCCTCAACTTACTCTACCCCCGTTCTCCCTTCTAATTTCTTTTTTTTTTTATGTTTCATGCAATTAACTGTTCAACAAAATTCAGATCTTCAACAATACCTTACACAATACAGATGCCATCTTTACCTAGAGCATGGAAATCTAGCATATAAAACTGTTAACAAGTTTGTATTAGCCATTATATGTAAAGGCTTGTCTACCAATATGTTTTTTTAACTACTTTTATGTATGTTGTGTGTCTTCTTGGAACTTTCAGCTACTGTACTTTGTAATTACTGTGATTGTTAGTTTGTATTGAAGCTTTTCTCCCTGGGCCTCTGCTGAAATTGGGCTTTATGTCCAGTTGGACCTTCCTAATGTCAAATAAAATAAAAAAATAAATTCACTGTTAGCATTGCTGTAAGGTTCGATTTTGTGTTACAGTGCATTTCAAAAAGAACAAAAATAACAGTTATAGGAAGTGAAAGCACAGTTAAGTAAAACTTACCATAACACTAGATCTTAGTATGATCACTGCTGCAGTAGCCTTAGTGATATGGGTTATATCCTGCCAAGGATATAACAGCTGGACAGCTTCCAAAACTTCAGGGCACCTTCCATGTACCAAAACTGTCAGGCAGCTCAAGCTGAGCTCACTAAAAGACAGGTTTGGGTGCGAAGGCCTTCAGAGCTCTCCTGCCAGCAGAGAAAGGGAGGCTGAGCCCTGAAAGCATAATGCTAGGAGCAACAAAATATAAATGTCCACAACTTGGTATATAATACATGCTAAAAACTAAGGCAGATGGAGGGAGGAAGCAACTACTGAAACAGTGATTATTTGAACATATACTGCTATGGTCAGTTTAACTTACGTAACTGTACTATGTTCATCATGTTGATCACTGCTGCTGTATCCTTAGCTATATGGATAGATTACACTAACTAACTACATTTGGGAGATAGAAGGAGAAGAGCTCAAGAGCCCAGGCGACCCTGAAGAATGGTCCTAGCAAAGTTTGATCTGGACCTAGAGAAGGAATCAAGATTTTTAGCCCTTTTTATACATTTGTACAGAGGACCAAGTAGCAGGTTCTAAAATACTTATAGAATCCAACCCTTTACAAAAACCCATAGAGGAAGCCAAGGCCATGGTAGAGTGGGCCTTGACCCTTTCTGGAATAGTTTTGTTACTGTGAGTATTAGGAACCGTAATAGCCTTAGACAACCATTTGGAAATAGTCTGTGTTGATACAGGTTGTCCCTTTTCTTACATTCGCAAGAAATGAACAATTGATATAAAGATCTAAAGATTTAGGTCTGTTACGAGTACCTGAGTTGTCTGGGAAATCCAAGGTATGAAATATCCTTTCTCTTTCATTTTTAGGTTCTGGATAGAAAATGGGGAGATAGATAGTTTGGCTTAAAGTAAGCTCAGATAGCACTTTAGGTATAAAAGAAGGATTCATTCTTAAAGTAACCCTGTCCCTATGGAAAATGAGGTTGGGGTGACGCACCATAAGAACTTACAACCCAGATACCCTTTTTGCAGAGGACAGAGCAATCAGTAAAACTTTTCCATGTTAAAAACCTCAAGTCAGCCAAATAAGCTAGTTCAATTGGAGCTTCTCTAACACAAAATTAAAATCCAAAGGAGATGTTACTGGTTTTCTTGGAGACGTCTTATGCAAAGCCTCTTTTGAGAGTATTTTGACATGAGACTACATTGAAATAGGTGGATCTGCGGGCAGACATGCTGAAATGGTGGATAAATGAACCTTGAAAAAGGAATAAGAAAAGCCATAGAATAGTAACTCACACAAATATTGTAGAACCAGAGAACAACTAGCCCTGAATGGGTGCTGTTTATGTTCCTGGTACAACTAGAAATCTTTTCTATTTGCTAATGTATAATTTCTAGAAGCAGGCTTTCTTGCCTTCATCATTACTAGCTGAATGCTCTCAGCAAACAAGTATCTAAAAGGAATTAAGACCTAATCATCCAGGCGATCAGTTGAATTTCATTGATGTTCAGATGTATCAAAAACCCCTGTTCTTGTGTGAGTAGATCCAGTCACTGTAGTAGCTTATGCTAATTGCCACTGGCCATTTCCAACAAAAGAGAGAACCATGGTTACCTGGAATGAAAGAGAATCACCACAAGGATCTTGGGGAATTACTTCTGAATATTCAGAAGTACCCTGGTTATTAGTGGAAAGTGTGGAAAAGCATACAGGAACATTCCTATCCAAGGAAAAGAAAAGGCTTCTGTCTTACAGGACTTCTTGCATGGAGTCCTGGAGCAGAATCTTGCCAGTAAATTGTTCAGAGAGGAAACAAAGAGGACTACCTGAGGAACTCTCCAGAGATGGATAAAATCTTGGAAGACCCCCCCCCCCCACGATTCACTTTACATTCATGTGGGTCTGCCCTCATCCTGCTCTTCTTGTCTGCTATACAGTTTTGCTCTTATGGAATGTAGGATGCCTACAGAGTGTGATTGTGCTGTAAGCTATATTGCAAGCTAATATGGCTAAAATTTAAAGAGGGTAAGGCCTGGTTCCCCCTTGCTTGTTGATGTACCACATGACCGACCTGGGGACCAACGATGTTTCAGAGAGTTGACTGCCATGATCTGGGCAAGTATCTCCTGATATTTATGAGCTTGCATCCGACCTTGATGTCTCATACCCCATGCACCTTTATCCCTCTTGCAATTGCTCCCCAAGCAAAGTCTGAAAAGTCTGTGATGACAGGCTACTTTGGAGCAGGGATGGAGAAAGGGAAACCTTGATTTAAGGATATCTGTTATCTCCACTAAAAGATTTCTCTTCTGACAAATCCTAGCACTGGGATTTGAAAAGATAAAAGGTGTTGATGCTGGAATCAGAGAGTTATCACATACCACTGTATCTTCCTCATGTGGAGTCTTCCCAGGGTATCATGAGAATCATAGATATGATGAGACCTAAAATTCTGAGATATTCCCTCACAGTAACCAAAGTTTGAGTGGAAAACCTTAGAAATGCATCTAAATAAAGATCTACTTTCCTGTTTAAGAAACGCTCTTTAAACTGTGGCATCTAGCTGACATCTGAAGAACACAATCCTGTTCAAAGGAGTCAAGAGGACTTCTGAATGTTTCTTGAAATCCCAGCTTGTGTAAGAGATCTCACACCCAGGAGAGAGATATTCCAGACACTTTGAAAAATACTCTGCAAAGATAAACAAGTCATCTGAATATGGAAAAATGTGCATGCCCTGTAGCCTGAAATGAGCTATAACTGGATCTAGACACTTTATGAACACTCTTGGTGCACTGGATAGTCCAAAGGGTAAAGCAGAGAACTGGTAATCTGATCCAGACACAAAAAACCTTAAGAAATGTTTGAATGAATATAGATGTGTTGCTATGGAAATTGAAAGAGGTAGAAGAGGTAACAGGTTGAGAAGTATCATCATTTTGAATTTGGGCACTAAACAGGTTTAGGAAAGAAAGGTCTAGAACTGGTCTCCAACATTTTCTTTCTTTGGCACTAGGAGCATTCTTAAATAGATACCCTTCCCCAACTGAGAAATCACTGGAAAGGAAGAATTTACTCCCACTGGCATCTGTAACCTTGATGAATGATTTTCAGAAACCATTTGTCTGAAACAATCTGCTGCCAAAGAGAAAAATGGAGATTCAGACTTTCTAGAAGATAAAAGGGAGGCAGGGTAGGAGGGGGTCATATTGAACAGTCATGCAGACTTGTTGGACTGTCCTTGGTTTTGTGACGTTCAAGACTTCTTTTGGAACAGCTTGCCATTTCTTCTTAAACATCTGTTTACTTGCATTTTGTTGAGACTGTTCTATTTTTTTTTTTTTTTTTTGCCAAATTGGATGAGGATATAGAAAATCCCTTGGACAATTTGGAAAAGAAGGGCTGAATAATATTACAGATTCCCTGGATCAGCTGGCACTTTTCATCACACTTTCTGATCACCTCTGCAACAGAGGGGCAAACACTAAATTTCTATCCAAGGGAGAATTATATTCTCATTTTTAACATCATCTGGGAGATTCTGTGAATACGGCCATGCAAACCTCCTTAAACGAGTGCCAGTGGCCATAGTCCTGTAGGAAGTATCAACAGTGTCATATACAAATTAAAACTGTAGGAAAACTTTGATAAAACAGAAAAGCTAAGTGCCTTTATGCCAAAAGAAGAAAATGATTCAATATGGGCCAAATCCTTCACCGATGGATGTGAGGATGATATGGCTTGGCATCTGTCACCCCACTGATTGTTAGAGTTGATTCTGCTGTATAATTTAAGGAATATTTTTCTCTTCTTATTGTAACGTTTATGTTGCAAGACCATCAAAGTGATTTATCTGTAAATTCCAGATGATATTTTGCTCTGGATGGAAATACACTATACATTTACCAAAATAGGCATAAAACTCCTTTGTGAAGCTTCCTGTCATCTCATCTTTGGAGCTGATGATGCTGTAAGAGAATTTTTCTTAGTGAGGGAATAAGTAGGACTAAGTTCTAGAACTTTCTGATAACAGCATCACCCCTCACAAGAGCAGTTAGCCTAGTAGTTTACCCATAAACATATGTCAGGGATGCTGTAAGGATAATATTGCCTGAAATCACCCACTTACGGGGTAAGGGGTTGGCATAATAGTTAATGAGTTGTCCTTACATACACAAGGTGCAGTTTTTTGATTCTCAAATAGGATGATTGCCTAGGCTTAAAATGGCCTGCAAGGGCAGTTAGCCTATTACCAATCTATGAATCTATAAGCAACAAAAATGTTATAGTTTTGTGTTTGTGAGGATAACAACCTTTATTATTGTTGTGGAGAAGCTATTTTGCATCAAAATCCGGTACGTAATGTTGATTTTAATAAGAAATGAAAAGGAAAATGTATCCACAGTCAGACCATTTTCTAAGCACAGTTTCACCACTATGGATTTTACAAAGAAATACTACATACTCCAGGGTTAGAGAGACCTTTCACCTGTGGTGTCAGGCCCCACAACATCCCTGGATATTTTTGGACTGTACTATAGAACCATCTCGGAGGACATTATTGCTTGATTAAATATGTGTGTGATTTAAATACATACAAAATATTCCAGGCTAGAAACCCCCAAATACAAAACCACTTGGTAAATGCATTACCTGTAAAACAAATGCCAGCGCCACTGATGTTTTTATGAATGTTTTCGGCAGTGTGATCAGAACTTGACACCATATTCACTTCCTGAATCTGGCACCCCTCTGGGAGCAGTAAGAAAAACCTCGCTGCTTGGTTCTTCATGCTACAACTGTAGCAGACACCTTGCTGTAGTTAATGTTTCTTGTACTACACAACCACAGCATTAGCCCATTGGAATTTGCTGAATACTTACCCTTGTGCCATACCACCCCCTTTGCCACACCCTATCTACACCTCTGGTATAATGCCAACCTGTGGTCAAAGTTATAGACATATTGAGCCACTCCAGTGGTGTAAAGTGACAAATCTCTGATTATGCCCAGCTGATACAGGTTTGATTAATGACTCAGGTGACTTATGGAATGTCAGGGAGGGATAGGTATCAGCCCATCCTGGGAGGTGCCCTAGTTGGTAGTGCTCCCTGAGTGGAGGCATTGTCCAAAGAACAGAGATACCCTCAGATATAATCAATGAGCATGGGGTGTGGAAAAAGAGAAAGTTGGTAGGGCATACAAAATAAAATTAAATAACATACACTGGAAGGAAGGACATACATATGTCTTTAAGATTTGTGATCAGCTCCAGCAGCACTAGATTAAGTCTTTGGGGGTGTATCCTGCCTGATAAGCCTGGCATAGATGCTAGGTACTGGGGGGACAGGGCATTAAAAATTGGATCCAAGGAGACCCTAAAGAAATTAGGGACATCACAACGAGGTTAAGAAGGAGTATACATTATTATAATATAGGCATTGCTCAGATATAGTAAATTTAAGGGGGTGGTGGTTACCTCCTGAATATACAATATATTATTGTTGAGCTTATCAAACACCCTAGCGCACAATGAAAATAGATTCCTGCAAAGCAAAATCTTTTCATCATTTTATTTGCCCCCCCCCCATGAATATAAATAAAAATGTGTCAGTTGTTCAGTTGCTAAATACACACTCTCATATCGAAGGGTTTGCAGTGCCTGTTGCCATAGTGAGATGTGCAACAAGGCAGAGTGTTTTGCACTCAGTGGGCTGCACCAGTTTCCAGAGATTGTGCGAGAAATAAAATGGAAATTTTCCACCCTCATTCTGACTTTCTAAGATGTCTTCCAGTTCAAGAAATGTACAAATGAAAATGATTCAAAAATCCACTGTGAAGATAGCATTCCAAAATGATAGAATTCTTAAAGCTCAGATGGGTTATTTAGAATTTTCATTCTATTTGGAAAACATTGATAACTCTAATATTACTCACACATTGTTTAAAGACTGGGGCATAATACTGGCAGTGATATAAATTTCACACCATAAATTTGAATTATGCCCCCTTTTGTGATTCTATATCCCAGTGCAGTAGCTGTCAGCATTCTCAGTACTTACAAAAGAATACATAAAACCCAGAAATTGAGAACACAGTTCAAGATTAGAAACTGCTCTTTGAGTTTTTTCCTGATATTGCATACTGTACCACATACATCTATTTTACAGCATATCTGCCCTATATGGAGCATCTGGATTTTGTGGATAGTTTCCTTTTTTCTCTGTTTCTGAACATTTTATTGAATAAATAGCCAGAGTTTCTTATGAAGCATAATAAAATTGTTGAGTTTTAATTAAATAAAAAATAAACCAACATGAAAATTTCATCAAAATGTAAATTAAAGGTCATGCTGCTAAACACTTGGAGTCTAAACATGAAACTGCACTCATTGCAAGCATTCTTAACCCTGGATGAAGCTGACATTTGTGCAGTCACAGAAACCTGGTTCAACACCTCGGAGAGCACCTCAAGTCATACCAGGTTACTCATCCTATCATTCATTCAGACCCCAAGCCGTGGGCAGAAAAATAAAAGGAGGTGAAGTTGCAATATATACAAAAGACATACACACCGCTAGGGTGGTCAAACAGTATGATGCACAGGAAGTACTCCAGGTGCAGTTAACAATTGACAAGACCCCTATTCAAATCATAGCTAGCTACAGGTCTCCAACTCTGACTCAAAATGCCTATTCCACCTATCTGGACCTCTTCAAATCTATCAAGATTCAACCCTTTACCCTGATCCTGGGTGATTTTAACTATCCAACCATTGAGTGGAAGAAATGCTCATGCCAAAACACAAATGCCCAGAGAGATTCCTTGAGGTCATCGATGCAAATGCCTTGGACCAGTTGGTTGACACCCCCACAAGAGATGGAAATATCTTGGACTTGGTATTAACCAACATGAGTAACTACTGCTGCATCCAGGGTCTATATCACATAGTCGAAGTATGACAACTTTGAACGTGATATGGTCAAGACCATATGTTCGAAGTTGTCATGCTTTGAACTCAAAAAATAAAAAACAGGAACAACGTCCTGACAGCTGAAGCAGGGGGCAAGCCCCCCTGCACCCCTCATGTGGGAGACTGCACCCCCCCCTTTACTGCATGGTAGTGCGGTCTTGGAGTTGGTATATTTAAAGAGCAGGAGGTGGGGTTGTCGCAGCCCCCCATGTGGGGGGCACAGGGGGGCTTGCCCCCCTGCTTACAACCCTTTATTTTTTTTTGTTGTGTTTTTTTTTTTTTTACGTATTCAAAATTCTGTAAGTTTGAACATTTATGTTCGAATATATGGTGTTTTAACTTACAGAATTTCGACTACGTGATATAGACCCCAGCATCCCTACAGAATCATCATCCCTGCTAAGATCCGACCACAAAGCAGCAACTTTCAAAGTCACCATCTCTCCTGCCCCCGGCCAGGGTCAAACTAATAAAAACGTCTCCAAACCTGATTAAAACCTCCTGAGGGAAGGTATAAACAGCTTCACAGCTCCCTCCCCCTTCACAGAAAATGGCACATATGTCCAAACTTACACCAAGGTACTATGTGAGCATTTTTATAGCTGCATGGAATCAGGAATACCAGGCAGGATAAAATCTTCCTCCTCATGGAAGAGTAAACCTATCTGGTGGACATCTGCAATAAACAAACTGTATAATAAAAGAAAAAAAATTGCTGTCCAGGACCAAGAAAGAGCAGGTGTCTAATTGGAAGCAATCTTTCATTAGCCTGAATAAGAAAATAAAAGCACTAGTGAAATCCTCCAAAGCAAAGTTCGAGTCCAAACTGGCCACATCTACTAAAGACAATCATAAGGCTTTCTTCACATATCTCCGCAATCTCAAGTGAAGCACCCAGATCTGCTCAGAACTGCTGTTCAAGGACACCACATACATAAACCCTGTAGATATAGCTAACCTGCTGGCAGACAGGTTCAGTGAAAACTTCACTCCTCTGTCGCCCCATCAGTAAAACAGGACGTCCCCAGTACCTAAATAACTTCTTGTATAAGGAAAGACTCGCTTATTCTCCATTGTGAATAGGAAAGATGGGGTAACAGATTAATCCATTAAATATACAGTGACACTATAGCTGTGTAGGGCAGAAAAAAAGATATAGTGAGTGGGAGACATCAAAATCTCATGCTTGAGGGCTAAGCTACAAGTTGCATTTAAGCAGTTAGATTCAATGTGGGTGACAGACAACTCAAATAAACCTACTGATTTGATAGTATCAGGCTGGATTATTAAATCTTCACAAGGTCTGAGATGGATGGAACAAAAGGAGGAGGAAAGGTGGGGCAGCTGGAAGGCAAAAAGATCAACAATGTGACATAATAAACAGAAGTTTCATCTTCATCTGCTCTATCATTTATAAGCATATGTTTGCAGTTCATTGCCAGAAATAAGATAAAAAAACATCACTCAGTTGTTATGCATGCCTTTTAAAACAAGTGGTTAATTTCATACAGTATATTGAATAATTATGGACAGCATGGAAGTGATACGTAAAATGAAGGGTATGAGAGATACGAATTGAGGATTTCATAGGAAATGTAAAAAATCCAAGCTTTATGTCACTATAAGGTAGAGTTTTTAGTGTTCCTTAAATGAGTATATGTTTGCGAGCGTGCACGTGTGTGTGTGTGTGTGTGTGTGAGAGCACGTTTGGAGAGGAAAGATAGAGGAAAAGAGAAAAAAAAAGTATTGGTTTCCAATCCCTATCCAGGGCAAGAGACAGACATCCATTCCCTCATTAGGGTAGCAGCTAATCAATCAATTGTTCCCCCTTAAAAGGTGAGAATTGGGAAATATCAGGCCAGCATTCATATGAGTGTTTCCCTGCTTCCTTTTGTAGCTAAAAATCTATGACAGATGGTGACTTGGTGTAGCACCCCTAAATTAGATAGGCTCCCTATTATGTTTCTGCATGCCCCTAGACATATCTTGCTGGCTTTACATGTGATGTGTGCCCCCTAACCCAAATGGTTGTTACTGATAGTCTCTTAAGACGCCATTTGGAACCAGTGGTGAAGTGGGTCACGATCCCTCCATCTTCCCTGGATGGACAAGCCAATATTAACCTGTCTGTGACTAAAACTGGTAATTTGCAATCAGTTCCACACCCTGGATAACAAATGTAAGACATAAATAAAACCACTCACTCCCATACTCCCTGCCCTGATTCAAAGCCATACCCATGCCGGGTTGGGGTGACGGGGCATCTCCCACAGATACATGCTGATGAGAGACAAGATCACACTTGTAGTTGAGTTATGCAGTCACAACTGAAAGTCATATTCCTTAAAAGTCAGTCATTCTTACATAAAACAGTAGCAAGGTGTTAGGATCAAAGGTGTTTAGCACAATGCAACATTGAATTAATATGTTAATACATAGTAGCTGTTTGCTTAGTGTGACTAAAATTCCTTTGCATCTAATTTAGAGAAAAACATCAAAGAGACATCCCTTTATTTAATTTTTGCTGTCACTGAAAGACTTTTTTGTTTGGTCTTCAACTTTAAACTGGGCTCTGTCTTGGTCCTTTTAGTATGCAAACTGCTAATCATAATTAAGACTTCATCCATCTGTTTCACAAGTCCAAGGATGAGAAGTGGAAAGTATTTTCAATACGAATTTGTGCTTGATTTTATGTTAGTTCTGTGTTTTAACTATTGACCGTCTCTCACTCCATATGGTTATCTTCTTTACCTACATTCCAGAATTTGTGCAATATGCATATTGTTATGCAACAGAAATTAATTGGCAAAAAAACACTGATAAGAAATGACCACCAAACACAACTGAAACAGTGGTCACTGCGTATGACTTGCACAGCTTGGATAAAATTCTGCTCTGTGTTATTGCAAAACTAAATGTATATAGCAAATAAGGCTATGATGTACGTCTGGATCCAAATTTAGAACAACTTTGTTATTGCTTTTACTCAAAGTGCCAAAACTCCTAGGGGTCATGTTTGCAGAAAAACTGAATTTATTTATGATCATTTTCATTGCATTATTCTACTAAAGTGCTTAGGTGTAGGTAAAATAATAAATTAAAGTTAAGCTTATAAATTACAGCACATTTAATGCAATATAATTACCTTAACATAATGCTATTTAACTGTCAGGCTATAATGATAGCAGTTTAATTTCTCTTATTAAATGAGCTTTGAGCAAACATATTGATGCCTCTAATGCAGTGGATATTTGCTTTAATATTCTCACCTTTTAAAGCAGACTCCCTAACAATTTGTCATGTCTAGGGGCCAAGAACACATACTGCTAATCAAAATGTCTGCATTTATTAGGATTGAGAGGAAATTGATATATAACCACATTACATGCTAAGCAAAATTACCGGACATTAAGAGCCAAAAAAAGGGTAGTGGAGGAAGGAATAAGAATACTTTTAATTGCTTCTGTGATTAATTGTTTGGTTTGATGTAATTAAGATTTCTTGCTTGGACATGATCAATTAGCCAGATAGGAAAAGTAAGTTTATTTTATGTGATGGACGGCCTTATTATATAGTGAAGGATAGAATGCTCTCAGCTCATTCATCTTTAGAAAGCTCATTTGTATGCACAGTTAGCGGAAGCATTCTATGAACACTGAAAGGCAAAAGGTTTCCCAAGGTAAGAATATTAAGCAGATAGCAGTCTGTGCTCCATATTTAAGTTATGAGTTTTTTTTTAGAATTATTTTCATGAAAAGGAAAAAATTATTCAACGTTTTATTTGTGTGTTTGTGTGTGTGTGTGTGTGGCTCTATAATATAAGGCTGTTGCTCCACATCAAATGACAAGAAGACTTAGATATGTAATATATGGACCAGTAGCCAAATAGAGGGCATCTTCAAGGGGCTGTGTCATACAATCAGTTGTAAAGTTACAAACATAGTTGTGATGGTAAATATTTCTGGAAACAGACTATGACACTCTTCCTCTCAATCTGCACAGAAGGACTTAAAGTCAGCTATGCACACAAATTACATTTGCATAACACTTAAACTGTAGCCAGTGACCATGCCTGACATTAACAGCCAAGGCTGGATATCTGTTGCCCTTTGTGATCATAAGGAACACAGCATGCCTTAGTAATAAAAAAAAAAAAAAAATGAGTGAGAGACTGATAAGTATCAACAGTTTGTGCAGAGGGTTAAGGATCTGAGCTTTCAGCGAGCTGTTTCCTGAAGTCAGTTGCACAGGGTTTGATTCCTTCCACATCCATTTGCCAACTGTGACACTAACAGAAGTGCTCCCAGGTTGCCTCAGAAAAAGGATTCTTGTATCCAGTGGTCTTACTTGGTTACAGATTTATATACAAAATATTGTTCTTGGAGGATAGCACAGGAAAGAATATATATGTAATCCATAGCAGTAATATATATTGAAATAGTAAATATAAATTATTAGTCTTATGTACTCTACAGTAGTAGTTAAACTTAGATAGACTCCAATGTGTGTTTACTCTGCACCCCCCCCCCCATATAACAATGCATATCTTTACACACACCATTTGAATAACTTGATGGGCATAATAATTTATATTATTACTTAAAAAAAACAAGAAAACAAATCCTATTTTGTACCTGATCACTGCTGTTAAAATAAAGTCATAAGGAATCATGCAGTTCTCAGCTCAGGTAAATTACCATCAAGTATTTCAGTGAGCAATATATGCCAGATTCAGTGATAAATATTGTGTGTCCAGCATCCTATCATTACTTTAAATTGCATATATTTTTGTAGGCTCCCTACTGAAATATCAGCTCTCAAAATGCTGAGTGCCAAAAAGCAAACTTGGAAAAGAGTAAATCTCAAAAATTGATCTTCTCCTTAAAACTTCCCTTTGTAGAGGGGGCAGATTTATAAATACCAACTCCAAGATCACCATACCTCATAGAAAGGGGAATATTCTGAGAAATGGCATCTTGGACTTAATATGTGCAAGTTCATTCTTTCAGCCATTCAGTCTCTGTGTTTCAGGAGTTGCTGTAGCGGGTCCCGACATTTCAAATGATTACTATTGGTATTATCTGTAGGTAGACTGCTGAAATTCCGCCCAGCTTGTTTAGTCTGTTCACATTTGCTGTACTATTTTAATGAGGAACTTGACCAAAAGACGACAGCTACCAAAATAAAATAAAGTAAAATGTCCGCTGATACAGAGGTTCATCTCTGCTTGGGTGATCTGCATTCTGGATTTGAGATGTGGCTTGGGTACAGATGAAGGTCAGCTTCTAGCAGAAGACTAGGGAGTTGATTGGCAGCTGTCCCATTTCAGTGGGATGGTGGGAGTAGTAGCACAGTGGGTCTGTTTAACATGGAGCGTGACAGACAGACAGACAGAGCTGTATTCTAAATACTGTCCACAGTCTGTGTTATATAGATACTTTTGTACCTATCTACATAGTTTTCTGTCCACTCTTATCTTTCTCATCTTTGTTAGGAACCTGTAGTGGTCAGTCAAACTGAATGCCTTGCTGAAGTCTGGATAGAACACATAAACAGAGATTTGTTTTACTAAAAGAGAGAACCTTATAAATTATGACTTCAGGACTGTGTTAATCACTGCTGGGTAGTAAGGTCAGACTTGCAACCTAGCAGTTTTCTTAGCTGCTCCCTTCTCTATTTTTGTTGAAGGGCATCACAGCTTCTGTCTACCATTCAAACAAGACCAAGTCCTCTCAAAAATATCTGTTGAATGCTTATGTCAGCAGTTGCACTAGTAGGATACTGGGTTGTATCCCTGTTTGCACTTTTTCCTTAACCTTCTACAACATGTGATACACTTCCCTTTCCACTTCCTCCTGAGTGACCTCCTTAAATATAGCCCTACCTGATTCCTGGCACACATTTCAATATTGATACAATCATGCCTGATTCTCTGATGAACAGTTATGTGAAGTGCTCATGTAAAGGCTTTGCCTTTTCCTGCTCTTTGGCATCCTTCTGATGTTGCGTTTTCCAGGCAGGTATGCCACTTTCACCTCTCAACTTCCTCCTTTGCTCTACCCGAAGAATGCATTCTTTCTATGTTTAATATCTCCCCTTTGCTTTCCAGGATTCGCTGCCAGACGTCTAGCCTACAAATGACCCTTCCAATGATCTTACCCATTATCTAACAATCATGTAATAATGTCCTCACCTCACTATTGAGTCATAGTCATTTCATTTTCCTTTTTGCTTTGGAAACCATTTTAATCATATCTCCATACCTGTGCAATCTAGCCTTCTGTACTTTTCTATGGATCTAGGACTCCTTTGTAGTCATACCACCTTTCCATCTCCATCATTATACAGTCCCTCTTCTACCTTATTGAGCTTTTTTTTATTTTCTGTCTGTGGTCTGAAGTCTACTCATTTATAAACTCCAGACTGTAGATATTGGTATTATTTCTGGCTCCTTTTGATGGCCAGTGTGAATCTCAATATTATTGGTAGCTATTAAACAGTGCCGCTCAGCATTCCATTATCTCATCTTCTTGCACAGAGCAAGAATCAGGATTTTTCCTTCTCAGGTTTCAGCAGATATTCTTTGCTCTTTCTGTCTATATTACATGATGAGATACTCCAGTTTACCCCAGTTCTCATTCCCACTCTACCTTTGGTTGTGTCCTTGATGTAACTCCCTCTTTGTGTCACAATTGCATTAGATAGGCTGTAGTGATCATCAATGCATCATCTTTCTCCTCTTATTCTAAACAATGTTATTGCTAGAAAGTGTACCTTTGGATCTCTGTTCTTCTCTCGGTCTACGTGACGGCCATTGCTGTCCTCTTTGCTCTCTCCTTTCTCATTCTTATCATTCGCTATCACCTCTGTGTTTACTGTTTCCCTTTGTCATACTACCATTCCTCATCCACCCTGCATTGTCTTTGGAGAAATCCCTGTAGCTTGGTGCCATCATAGCTCATACCATCCTGGCATTGGTCAATGCAGTGTTATTCCAAAAGATCAGCCTAACTTTGCACTGCCAGCACTTCAAAGACAACCATCTTCCTTCCTTTATGTGGGCATTGGTGGAAACCAATCTGTGTTTGTTCCCGCTCACCTCCTTCCTATTCTACATCTCCATGTTGTCTCCATTTCTACTTTAACATGTGTTCTTGACCTATTTCCTTCAACTGTTCTTTCCTTTTCTAGCATATTCTTTAGCATGCTCCATGACACATCTTTGATCCCTTCCATTTTACTGCTTTCTTGTCTAATACCTCTCTATCATTTTATGTTCATCTTCCCCACTTTTAAGTACCTTCTCATTTTTGCTAGTTTCTCCAACTGTTCTTGTTTCCCTCTTGCTTGCATTTCTCCATTATTTTCTCTTCAAAATCTGTTTTCCATTTTACAACCTCCATCTTCCCACAGTAGCATCTCATTTTTTGGGCATTATGTAAATGTGCATGACCAGCATTTACCATCAGTTTCTGATTCCATCTGATTGTTTAAACAATGATATTCCATGGGGATTAGTATGAAGCCCACCACTACTGCATGCCATTTCATATTCTCAGTCAACAGAGTCTTTCCACGGTATTTTTGTATGGGTCATTATTTTAGGCTATGTCTCCCAACACAGGCCTGTAAAATCATGAACTTATTGTTTTGTGACAAATTTGGTCATTGATAAGCCTGTCTTAATCAAGGTTACTCCTGGCACATCTCTGGTTACATCAAACCCTTCCTTTCCCCCCACCAATACCCTGTCTGACTGTCCCATGCTATGTCTGTATAACGGTCCATACTATATCTGCCTAGCTCCTGACTCCATATAATTCTCCTCCTTCTGAACAACTATGTGATATATGAATGTCAGCCATTTCAGGCCTTAAGAATATGACATGTTAGTCACCACTTCCACCTTCCTAGTTGCATCATGGTTCAATATCTCCGCGTGGAAGGTAAGCATACAGCAACCAAGTCCAGCTGTCTGGAAAGTGTTCATGTCTACTCCAAACCTTAAATTACGCAAATGTCACCATCCCTGAAACCAAGGCCTCTTCATGGTACCATGTGATTTACTTTACTGTAGAAACAGCCTTCAGATCTTCATTTCCCATCATCTCCAAATACTCCCAGTAACTAATTTCAAAGTAGTGGGGTGTAACAGATCTCCCACTCTAGAACATTGATAACTTAAAACTAAACACAAATCACCTGCCATAGCTACCTAAACTCCATATTCAAACCCTATACCTAAGACAAATCTTTCTAGAGAATATATATCAAAACAGTTTAATGAGGGTGACATCTATGAATCCCCAACAAAGCAATGAAACAGATATTGCCCAAGCTCAAGCTTCCTCTAAAGATGGCTCTCTCAAAGAGCTTCTTACTAGTGGAGAATAAACAAACTATATAAAATTAATTGAAAACATGTCAGTAAGCGTTTTAGCTCTATTAAGTTAAAACAATCACCTATGCTCTCATCAAATGCCTCACAATAACCATCAGGCATTTTTTTCCCCAAGATTCTCATATGATAAAAACAGTAAGTCACATTCAGCTAGATGTCCAAAAAAATTAGAGCAATGGAAAATTTGAACTTTTCAGAATAGGAAGAATAACTTAAATAGTATAAATAAAGCAAATTAAAAAAGTAGGGCATAGCAAAACATGGATGATAGCAACAAGTAAAAAAAAACATTGCCAGAGTACGCGGTACTCACATCTCAAAACCAACAATAAATAAAAATGAAACAGTCCATATAAGAATAAATAGAATAAATGTCAAAATATAAGCAGTCTAACAAAACATCTGTGCAGTAGTTAATCCATATGGGTTGTATTAGCAAAAAGATACATTTACTCAGTATGGCCTGACTTCCAATCATCAATCACAACTATTTAATACAATACAACCAAATCCACAACATAACAGTAACTCAAAACATTCAAAACATCATTGGATTATTTACAGTCCACTATGTAATGGGGAGGCAATGAACAGACATCTATAGTGTGGTCTTATCAAGATGATGTGGCCTTACAGTACTGTGCACCCTCACAAAAACAATGTCCCCAATAGCGAAGAGACAAAATGACCAAGACGGCCTCAGGTTACTCATGGCAACTCCAGCACAGTTGGCCACAGAAAACATCCATCAGTTAGCAGCACCTAGCCAGTCTTCTGGGCACTACATCTCTGGAAAACACAGGAATTTATATTATTAATATGTGGCAGTATCACTCAAAAACATATGTATTGTATGTATAGTAAACAATGCGACTCCATATATTAGACATGTCTCATCCTCCACAGACATCTTTTACCTCCAGCTGTCATTAGACACTTCTTTCTCTTTTTTTTTTTTTGGGGGGGGGGGGGCAGCAATTTCTGACTCAGTAGTAAATATCTCCTCCCAGTCACTCTTTGGTGATTAGTACTTTAGGACTCATCTTGCTGGATTTTGTGAATTTCAGAATGATTGCCCTAAACCCACTCTTTCTCAAGATTCTAGTTGCTTCCTGTACAGCCATAACCAAAATAGTATATCTAAGGAATAGTTGACCTTTGTTCACTGGCCAGGAACACTGTGATATATCAGTATTTCACTCTACAAGGTAACTCAAAAATGAGCTTACTTCTGCAGTGCAGACAGCAGATCCCTTCTTATAGAAGCCATATTTTACTTAGATAATAGAAAACAGTCCCATCTAACTTGTTTTTACTTATTGACATGCTGAGTACTCAAATGTGGATCACTGTCCTATGAAGAGAACTTTGTATCAGTAGCACCAGGCCTTACTCACTTCAAAACTCCTCCTATACTATCCTTGGAAATATTAAAAAATGTTATCACCCCCTTTCCAGACTTGACTTTGTGTATGAAGATAAGACATTTTCAGAGGTGAACTCAATAGTCATATGTTCCAAGTTTTTTTTATTTCTCTAAGTTTTAAGGAAGAAGTTCTCCTAAAGTTTTATCCTCTGGCCAGCAACATGCAATGTGACTCTCCTGGTTTATGTAATAGCCACTGTCTGTTATAGTTGGAGGGAAACTGATGCAAATCTACCATGGGCTTCCTATATTCTTAAACATGTCTGCAGTAAAACAGTGGCCTATCTGTTGGTGTTGATTTACAGGCTTGTCATTCACACCTCAACATTCCTCTACAGGAATGGAAACATGTCCTTTCCTTCTATGAATTTCATCAGGCAAAAAATCAAATGATTCCAATATTGGGGTATGATTCTGTATCCTTTTTTTGCTTGACATAAAGCACTTTACTACAACCACTTAAATGAAGAAGAGACTTCTGTGAAATTATTCTCCTGTGACTTTATATCTATTTACAGTAACAGCTACCAGCACTGAACAACTGCACAAAATCGGCCATTTACATCAGAGTACAGCTGAGTTAGTATAATCACTTGGAAATACTCCATATAATCAAATGTTGGTAATATCAAACATTTTTTCCATTGGCAAAAGTGATCAAAACTCATTTGATTGCTTCTAACTGCAATAACTCCATCTGAGATTGTGAAGAGGGAATCAGGGAATTTTTCCTTTCCTCACTGTAAAGCAACTTCAGAGTTGATATATGTAATCTGGAGGGAGTGTGAGAGATGCAAAGGGGGGGGGGCTTTTTTTGGTCTTTTATCTTTTTGAAGCTGAATTTTTATTTAGGTAATATGTCAATTTTCTTTTTTTAAGAATGTTTTTATTAATTTAACGTATTTACATTATATACAGAGAAAAGGAAGGAATTCAACATTACATACCATTCTACAATGTTAAGAATACATTGAATCATCAAAGTAATCTTATACAGTTAATACATTAGGAGTCCTGGTATTTCAAAAGCAACATTTCAAGGCTATCCCAAACACTGAAGACTTAGTATGATTTGTAGATCTTGTTCTGATCACTTCTTTTTTAGTTTTACACAGTATTAGTGCTAAATTTAAAAAATATTTGAATGTAGGATCTTATTCAATTTCCAGTTTTTGTAATAGCTTTTCTAGCTACTGCAAGGAGACCCCAGAACAATTCTAGTTATTTTGCTTTTTTAGATAAAGGAAGTGTAATGTTCATTAGTATTATAGATCTAGTTAAAGAGCAATTATCAGACAATAACCCCTTAAAAACATATTATCTCTTGCCAATATACATTTAATTTTTCACAATCCAAAAACATGTGTGCCCAATCAGCTTTTACATCTTTACTACATCTCCAACAGATTAAGAAGTCATTTTAGTAAACTTAAAGATTTTATAAGGAGTAAGAAACATTCTATGTATATATTTCCACATAAAAAATTCATTGTAAACTTGAAGATAATTGGCTAACTAATTTAAGTAATAAAGTATTATTCTTTTCATCTGTTGAGTCACTCAATCCATTACTTTCTATAAAGATCCAGAATTTTGCATCAAAATTATTATTTATAATTAGCTTATGTAACTTGAGAGGCTTCCTTTGTAGATCAGTTTACCACCAATGATAGCATTCATATATTTATATAATGAGAGAATAGTGTTCTTTTCCTCTTTACTCATATTATCCACAAATCCATTTAATTTCTTACTAATGGATAATATTAACTGGATAACAGATTCATCCAACTTATAATTCTTCATTAAATATTTTGGTGATTTACCTTTTCCTTTGTTCAAATCAGACAATAATACTAATCCATTCCTTTGTGGTAAATTAATTTAACATTGTTTTGAGTTTCCTTAAATCTAAAGGTGTGTCAATGGGAAAGGACAAAAAAATATCAGTTTTGATATTATCAGAGTTTCAAAAACATATTTCTTAACTGTTTTAAGAATTGATTTCAGAGTCTAAAGATTTAAATGAATTTCCTTCAAAGGTACATTTTACTAACCAAATAAAAGGATTGTTATATATTTCTAATTTATCATATTTGATAAACTTATCGGAGTTTAGTAAACTCTGATCTTGAATTGTTTTCCATTCACCAGTGTAAGTTGAGTCTATGCAAACTATAATAGACTTATATGCAACACAAGAATAGAATTCTACATCTGGGAAGCTACAACCACCATACTTCCATAGTCTTTACAATTTCTATAAGCATTTCTCTGCTTTTTAGGATACCATAAGAATGAAGTTAACATTATTCCATTTTCTTTAAAAAGTTTTCTTTGTCAAGTATTAAAGATGTTGAATGCAGTATGTATATAATCTTGGATAATATAATCATTTTAATAAGTACTAACCTGTCTTCAAAAAATTAATTCCATTTTTTAATAAGAAGTAACATTTCTTCAATCATTTTTAAAAAGTATTATTAATAATTTTAATCACATCTTGATGAATTTTTTTCCTAAATATTTTAGTTCTTTTCCTTACCAATTATATTTATATTTATCTTTAAACTTACCACCTAGTATTTGATTTAACACTAAAGTTTCAGTTGTGTTATTAAGAAATGTCAGCATCGATACTTTTTGAAACTGTTCAATTTCATCCATTTTTTCAATTGAATATTTTTTTTGTCCAATAGTTAGTAAAATATCATCCACAAAAAGCTATATTATAAATTGACAATCCTTGTTAATTGAGAATCCATATTTTTTCATTGCTTCTTATACAATTAGCTAAGGGATCAATAACTAATTCAAATCGTAGAGGGGGCAAGGGACACCCTTTCTTTGTACCTTTGTTTAAAGTGAATCATTCAGAAATATAAAATCCAATTTTAATATATGCTTTGGAGTCTCTCTACATTGTTTTTAATATTCCAAATTGGAAATACGAATGCTTCAAAAGTTTTAAACAAGTAGTTCCAATCTATAGAATCAAAAGCTCTCTAGATATCTAAGCTAATTAGAGCTGATTTTTTGTTCATTACTTTTCCTAAATCTAAAATAGTTGATACCCCTTTTATATTATCATACATTAATCTATTGACAATAAATCCTGTTTGATCTTTTTTAATTAATTTTTTTACTATATCTCTTAATCTTATGATGAATAAGGAAGTAAATATCTTATAGTCTACATTTAATATTGAAATAGGTTACTATGAGGAAATTAACATATTATGCATTCCTTGTTTAAGTATTGGTGAGATTACAGAAAATTTCTGAGAGGGTGGAATTATTTTGTCAATCAGTCATATCCTAAAAATGTCACTCACTTATTCTAAAATGTTTAATGGAAGCAGGTTATATAATTCCATACTTAAACCATCTAAACCTGGAACTTTACATTTTCCCCCTTTTATAAAGTTTCTTTAACTTGTATTAGGGTACTACCCTTATTTAACAGAGATATTTGTTGGTCATTAAGTTTATTAATATTTTTTTCTTTAAATACTTGTTAATTTTGTAATCATCAGGATTATTATTTTTATCTTTATTAAAATCCTCATGGAATGATTTTAAAAAATATCAGTCATTGTTCTATGTCTGAAGTAAGCTTATTAATGTTAGAATTTTGGATATTATTGATTTGTGCCTTTTTCTTAACATTTTCTTCAATTAGCTGATATATGTAATTTTTTTGAAGTAATTGCATCACTGTGAAACTTAATTTTAAGGGTATCTCCACTTTATGAAGGCTTTTTAATGACTTTAGTGTTATGCATTTTCTTTGTTTGTTGCTCAGACCTCACTTTGTGTATTTCATCTTGTATTTCTAGAAACTCTTTATCTCACTCTTTCATTTTATTACTAGCCCATCTTCCCATTCTATCTTTACTAACCCGGTCATTATCATTTAAAGATAAATTCTCAATTTTTTTACATAAGATAACTCTTACATTTTTTTAATTTCATCATATATACAGGGATCCTATAAATAATCTGAAATGTCCTTATATCCATTAATATATTAATAGTTAGTGCATTATGATCAGATAAAGGAAAATAATAGTTTTAGTTAATTTTATTAATTAAATCTTTAGAGACATGAATCCTATAATTCTAGTTTATGTCCCATGCATATAAGAACAATGAGTATAGAACAATGATTTATCTTTTGCTTGTACTATTAAATAAACTCAATTATTATTACTAATCCATCTGTTTCATGCTTTAGCTGATACCAGAATTTGGGCTTTCTTCTGTTCACTTGTATCTTCTATACTAGATATGCAGATAAAATCTCTTGTTAGAATTAAATTACCCTTCCAATTACTTTCTAATAATTATAAGTGATCTTTAGCCACTCTTGCACCTATTCTAGAGATCCAATAATATTAGTAGTGTATATAGTTTGCCATTATATTTAATTACAAATATATACATTCTTTTGCAATCATTCATGGATTCCATGACCTTAGACATTGCAGTAGATTTTCTTCAAAGTATACCAGTTCCTCTCCTCTTTTTGTTAAAAGAAGCAGATTATAACATTTTTATAAGCTAAGTTATTTAGATATTACATATCTTTATATATCACTTGAGTCTCTTACAATAATATAACCTCTCCTCTATTTAATGTTAAATATTTCATTAATGATTTCCTTTTGTTTCCATTATTTAATCCATTTACATTAGTAGACTAAAACTATCCATAATGTGTATTTGCAAAAATTTATTATATATTTCATTAATGATTTCCTTTTGTTTCCATTATTTAATCCATTTACATTAGTAGACTAAAACTATCCATAATGTGTATTTGCAAAAATTTATTTTAAAAAGATAACATGACACATTTATCCACCATATTAATTTAATTGTCTGTAAGACTCTAATGCATTCCTACATCACTGTCTTAACATTCCATATTTTTAAATTCTTCTTTTCTACAAACTAAACTAAAACTCAAATATATATATATATATATATATATATATATATATATATATATATATATATATTACTAATAAAATAATCTACCATGGATGCTAAAGCTCCTAGTTTGCCTATTGAATAGACAAACTACTATACAATCTCTGTACCTACCAATACTTAAAAATTCATCAAAACAACTAGCCAAAAGCTCCATGTACAGAAAATCCAGGAATATTTATTGTGACACAGATAAGCGCTTTCGCAAGTAGCTTCATCAGATCTCACATAACATCTAAACTGACATTGTCTTTATATACACAGATTTATCTAAGCAAACAATTAAGTTCAATTAAAATCAATTAAAACATTCTTCATTTAAAGGTATATGAAACATATAATTCCATCTAAACTCTAAATACAATCTATGAATGCAGAATATATAGAAGTATGATGGACCCTATAAAAACACATAAATATATATGTATAAAAGGTGCATAAATCTATATGTATATAAAAAATCTATATGCATATAAAAAATGTATATGTAGACATATGTATAAACACATATAAAAATGTATAAAGTATATATATATATATATATATATATATATGTGTGTGTGTGTGTGTGTGTGTGTAAAAATGTGTAAAAATATAATATATATGTGGGCATATGTAAAAAAAAACACTATTATAATGAACATATAAAATGTATAGAAATATATATATATGTACGTGTGTAATAAATATAATAAATACCTATATAAAAGTATATGTGTATGATGGTGGAAAATCACCTAACATTTCTATGTTGTCTAAGTTTAGGTTTAATCGAGGCCCTTTCATTCAGGCCTCGTCCTCTATCTGATTTCAGTAATATAATCCACTCTGTTTCCTTGCTCTCTGTATATGTTACAATATCTCCTCCTCTAGTATTAGGGGTAACAACCTGTAGTACTCTAAAAGAGAATGTATGTTCTGTATTGTATAATGCTATGTGCTTTGCTAATGCATTGTGATTAGAGCCCTTTCTGATATGATACAGGTGCTCTCTCATTTTGTCTCTAAATGGGCGATTCATCTTCCCGACATAAAATGATGAACATATTTTACAAACAGCTAAATATATGACATGAGGAGTCATACAATTTGCTTCAGCATTAATATTGAAAGTCTTTAATAAATCAGGATGCCTAAATTCTGTGCTGCTATCAATAAAAGAGCAAAAATTACAATTACCACAAGGTTTAGTACATCCAATATTTCTCTGATATTTATCAGATTTCTGATAGCACAATATTCTTTTTAAATTATGTTTATTCCTGAAAAGAAAACTTGGTATCTCTCCTACTACTTGTTTTATTTCATCATCTACCTGTAAAATATCCCAATATTTATATAGAATTGATTTAATGTCACTATAATCCGTAGAAAAAGAAGTAGAGAATTTCACATGTTTCTGTTTATTAATATACGGTTTACAATGTTCTATGTAACTAGATCCAAAATAAGGCATGGCTTGTGTGGATCTTAGACTATTTGCTATGTCTAACTGGGGAACAATCTCTGCAGTATCATAGCCTCTATCTAATAATCTCTGTCTCAAGTCAACTAATTCAGAGTTGAAACCACTTTCTGTAAAGTTCAACCTTGAAGCTGTAATAGCTTGTCCCCTAATAATCACTGTCTTAACATTCCATATTTTTAAATTCTTCTTTTCTACAAACTAAACTAAAACTCAAATATATATATATATATATATATATATATATATATTACTAATAAAATAATCTAATATGGATACTAAAGCTCCTAGTTTGCCTATTGAATTGACAAACTAGTATACGATCTCTGTACCTACCAATACTTAAAAATTCATCAAAACAACTAGCCAAAAGCTACTGTGACTTAAAAAAATGAATATGCTATTATATATAAGTTAAAAATAATAACAGTCTATCGATTTATTTATATATTTTGCTATTTAAAACCCATTATTACATAAAAGTTTAATAATTATCTTCTACTGATCACAAATATTAAATAATCCAACAAGTGGTATACTATATACCTATTTATGTAATAGCAATATCAATTATCTAGTCAATATTTCTAATGTATTTACTCATTCAACATAATTATAGTAATGCTGCTAATGGTATAGCTCTCCCAATTAGTATCCTAATTAGTAGATCCATAAAAGAATCATATGTCCCTAAACTCTGGCATTCTGCCTTTATTCTTCCTTTCCACAAGGGAGGCAAAAACACTAACGTTTCAAACTTCCGCACTATAGCTCTTCTCTCTCAATCTCCAAAATCCTAGAAAAATGCATCTACCTCCAACTTATGCCTGACTAAAAACTTCTTACCCCTACCCAACTTGGCTTCTGACCAGGACATAGGGGTCTACCACACGTTGTCGTAAGCTGACAATATTGAGTCTGAAATTGTCGGCACAACAATATCGAAAGTGAAGAACATCGTGCAAGTAAACAGAAATCTCCGTAAGGGCAGATTTCCATTTACCTCAATGTAGTGCTATCTCAGAGTTGGTATATTTAAGTAGGGGGGTGTTGGGGGTGCAGGAGGACTTGTCCCCCTGCCTACACCATTTTTATAATTTTTTTTTTTTACGTTATTCGATGTTTTACTTAAATGATCAATAAAGTTCCACATTTATTGATTCGATTAAGTAAACTTTCGATAATGTGATATAGACATGGACATAGCACCATAACAGCTCTACTCTCATTCTTAGAAACTGTCAATAAAGCCTGAGATTTTGGGAACTTAGTATCCACAGTGCTCCTAGATCTCTCTAAAGCATTTGATACTGTTTCCCATAAGCACCTACTAATTCACCTTTCAAACCTAAATCTCTCCCAAAACACTCTTTCCTGGTCCTCAAGCTATCTGTCAGAGAGATCTCAGGCTGTGACATGGAAAAAAGGCACCTCACCTATCTTACCTACCCCTCCCAGAGTACCACAGGGGTCCATCCTCGGAACAATGCAGTTTAATATCTTTATCACTGACTTTCTCTCTGCTATTCCTTATGCCAAAGTCATCCAATATGCAGATGATTCTACACTTGTCTGCTCTGCCTCTAACCTCCCTGAACTCCTATCTAAAACTCAGACTGCTTTCTCAATTACTGAGATCTGGATGTGCCAAAATCATCTTTCTCTCATTGCTAAAAAAACTAAACATACCACTATTCACACACACAAAATTTTTCTCTCTTAATAAAAATTCCTTCCAAGTCCTTAGCCAAAACAACTCTCTGATCAAAGTTGTTTCCTTTGCCAAACTACTCGGTGTAACTATAGACGAACACCTCAGGTTCTACATTCATATTCAGCAAAATATAAAGAAAACCCACCAAAATCTAGTTATGCTATACAGGAACAACCACTTCCTCTCTAATTCTACCAGGCAGACTCTGGCCTCCTTTTACCTCCTTCCCTTCCTTCTGTATGGTGCCCCACTACTAACTAACCTATCCTCTTCCATCACTTCCAAACTTGAAAGCTGTTATAACAAAATTTCTAAATTTGCCACCAAATCCAAGCATTCCACTCATCAGTGTGCTACCCTCCAATCCCTCAACTGCTTAGAATTCACAAATTACCTGGGCGTCCTCCATCTCACTACAGCACATAGACTAATATTTAATCCAACCAAATGCCCTGCTCAAATAGCCCCATACACCCCAAACAGAACTCTCAGATCTGAACACCAAAACTTAATTACTGTCCACAAACCTAAATGTCCTGCTGGACAACTTCTCCTCTCCTTCTCCTTAGGTAAGAAATGTAACTCTCTGCTTTCCACACCAAGGACAATGTCAAACACAAACAACTTCAAAACTCAGCTTTACACCTACCTCTCCTCCAAAAGGAAATGTAACTGCATTCTCCCTACCTAAAACTCTTTAACAAAAGCCCCTGGAAGTGTGTACTCCTGCATTCCTTAGCACCTTATAGCTGGCTATAACCTTCTATAGCAAATTCCCATACGATTTCTCATACTCTGTAAATATTGTAAATAGTGTTTGATTTTTTACTTTAAATGTGTGAATTTGTTAAAATGTGTCTGCACGATATTTTTCCACTGTGGGCAATTTTGCTCACGCTTTGTATTATTTGATATGTATTTGTACTTGTACTTTTATTTTTATTGGACTACTATCTCTACTGTAATCTGTTTCATGGAGCTTTTCTCCCCAGGCCTCCACTGAAAATGGACTTCCCCGGTAATCAAATTGGAAATAAATAAATAAATAAATAAAATCATCAACTTTATCTATGAGACAGTTATTTTGTTTTAAAAGAAATTCAGTCCAAGACTGACCTTCATTTATTCTCCCTTCATGATCATTTAAAGCTTCTTCCATAATGCAGATTTGTGAACTTTGTTGTTTTATAAGACTTTCTAAATGTTCCATGTTCTTTCTGGTCTCTTCTTTGAAACTTTCTATTTGGTATCCAGTTTGTCCATTTTAAGTAATACAATCAGCATACTAGACATTAGTGACTGGATGTCTTTTTTTAACACAAGTACAATTTATTTGAAGAACTTGAAGCTATAAATCTTTTCTATGACTATTAGTGAATAAAACGGTCTATTGTTACCCATGGAAACAAACCCTTATTAAACATTAGAAAATTTTGACTACATTCATATGAAATTTGTTAATGCAAAATATTCATACTGTTCTTTCTGTCTCTGTCCATTTATTTCATGCATTGCATGGACTACATCACAACCTGCATCAGTGTAAATATGTAATATATTTACCTATATTTGTAAAAAGTTATACTTATCCTGGTTCCTTTTAATTTTTCACTTGCATGTGTCAACTGTTAAAAATAAAACACTAATAAATTGTTAAAGTAAAAGTATGGCAGTATTGTTTAGAACTACCTGCATGATTTTATAATGAAACAAGAGAAAATCTTTTGAAAATGAACACTGTGGTATAAACTGGTTTCAGCACAATGTATGCAAATGTAGGACTTCATTGAATAGTGTCATAAAGACATGTAAACATGACAACAGAATTAACCCTTTAAGGCAACACTTCTTCCTGGTGATAGTCATCTGCTAGTCTTCAGAAGACAGTTTATTCAGTGTAAATGAACAGAAGAGATTTGGAATGCAAAACTTGTAGTGTATGTGATTTACAGATATGCTTCCAAATCACATTTAAACATCCTAACTACAACAGTTTTCAACCTCTATCAAACTCTATCTGCAAGATGTTTAAAGGAGGCAAGAATATTCAAAATGCATTTTATTGAAACAATAAGTTTTATTACTTCATTATGACATCATAAGTGATGTATTGAAATTGGTCCTTAAGGTCACATTACCTAACATGATATATATTGCTGTTGTAATATTTTTGACACCCCTTTTCATCTGGTTGGAAAATGCATATCCCCTTTTGGATCTTCCATTCTTTATTTCTACATAAAACTAAGGGTTGAACTTGTATTCCCTTTTGAGACAGGTTCATAACTTTCCCCAAGATGGCACATAAATGATTCATTCCATAACTCAAAAATGATTAATGTTATTAACCACTACTTGGCAAAAGTCAGTGTACTCTATACATATTATTTGAGCTCTCACAGCCTCCCCAAAAATAAATACATAAAAACTCCTGAAGCTGTTGTGAAATAAAAACTATAAAACACCTAAAATGCCAATTGAAATGCAATAAGGTTGACATCAGAGAGTTTTTAGTGTAGCTATGTTTAATAGCCGCTTTTGTATAAAACAAACTTCATCAGAAAATGCTTTGTATCTAAAATCCATACTAGGTAAACAAATTCAAACACACAATTCAACCAGTAGGGTAACATAATCAATTAGATAAACAGATAAATAAAAATGTGACTGTTAACCCTTCAACAACCACCTAATTTACAGCCACTAAGGAATACCTAATGTTTATCATTTCATTACACTAGTTATGTTGCTTAAAAAACAGATTTGGATTTAATATTCATCTTAGATATTTCTGCTAATTCTACAGTTTACCCTGTAGATCCCTCTGTTATAAGTGGTAGTATTTTTTAAGAAGTTTTTGCTGGGTGGCAAATGTCATTACCTCAGGTTTGGTATATGTGAAAATTTAGCTGCTGTCCATCCATCTAGTTGCTTAAAACAGTATTGGAATTTTTTCACAGAGATTGGAATATGATTTGTCTGTACATAGCATTAGTGTACCATCTGCAAGAAGAACCAGGTTGAGAGATAATAGATTATGTCATTTAAAAACATAAATAAGTGTACTGGATCAAATACTGACCCTTGCATTATATATGTATTGTATCTGAGAGTTTCTGCTTTGATAGTTAGCTTTTGAACTGGTCTATGGTTTTGTGGCCAGCATTTAGACTGCCTAATTTTATTTTCAGCAGTAAGTTATGATTTACAATTTCAATAGTATTTCCTTATTGACTGTAAATTAGGTGGCTGTTGAAGGGCTAACAGTCACCTTTTTTATTTATCTGTTTATCTAATTGATTGTGAGTTTTTTTTTCTATTTTCTTGACATTAACATTTTTGAAATTTGGCATAACAGTTGCAAGTTGATATATATCTCTGTTTTCTGTAGAATTATATGAATTAGTAGTGTGGGTATTATTAATGAGTCGGTGGATGACACAAAGTTATCTTGAACTCGGTAATTGATAGTAGTATACATGTGTTTGTATTGCAACAGTATAACAGAATAAACATAATGGCAACAATGCTAGATACAGGAAACAAGAATGTTTATAGAAAAACAATGATAGATACAAAAAATATCAGTTGCAGTTTGTATTTTTTGTTTATTGTTATTTTATAATGGTGTAAGTCGGTTGTTCAACTAACCCTTTTTGACCAGAACCAAGTTCCCAACTGAACAGCAGAAAAAAGTTTAACAATAGCAATATCACAGCAGTTCTTGGTAAATTCTGATTGTCTTTCTTAAACACAAACTTGCTTGGATCTTGGCTCATCCTGCTTCATTAGCCCTCACTATGCTCAGGTTCACTCTGCCCCTCTCCCTGCCCCCATATCCCACCCACCCCAATACCTGTAATTTAAACTTGACCAAACCACCCAATCTGCCATAGTAATTACAACTAACCCCTCCCATTACAAATTACTATCTATCTACAATACATTTGCACAGACACACACACACACACACACACACACACACACACACACACACACAAAAGTGACTACCCGATAGGAACATACCCAGTAAACACCCCAAACATTTTATACATAACTTCTAAAATTGAATATGTGACATTAAAAGACACCATTACCTTAACAAACAAGAATTTATCTTCTCTCAATACCAATCTATTTTCAAAGTCAACACTTATAGCCATAGCACCACCCCAACACCCAAAACATTCAATCACAAACTCACAATCCCTCCCCCTCCCCTTAGCTATCGTCCACTTTAAAACTAGCTTGACTAATCCCATAGCCACTCTGCTCTCTACTGTACTACAATTTGCCCAATACCACAATACTCAAACACCATTATGCCTCTAAAACCCACCTCCTTTGTACTCCTTTCTCTTCTTTTCTTCCTAACCTACATTCACCTTCTCACCAGTCCTCCAAATTCAAATCTCTCTCCCTCCTTTCATATAACTTCTACATACTCAACATATGTTAAACACCCTACAGCCACTATATCCTCTCATCTATATTTCTTCAATAGCAACCTCCTATTCCCTTATAAACTCATTTGTGTTTCCTAACAATGGTACTATAACACAAAACCCAACTCTCAAACAGGACACTAAGCACTCTAAATTCCTTGTTTCCCCATATTCATCAACTTTTTACCAACCTTCTCTCTGGTGACATTCACCCAAACCCTGGTCCCTCTCCCTCTCTTCATTCAAACCCATCCCTTCCCTCTCCCCCTTATCCTGCAAATCCCTCATTTTCACTATATTGAATGTTCAAATCTTATGTAACAAAATTTCAAACTTCCATGCCTGGCTCCAACATAACCACCCAGATATCCTATCCATTACTGAAACCTTGTTAAAGGCACATATAAAAGATCCTGAAATCACTCCTCTCAACTACAATGTAATTAGAAATGACAGGACCCTCAAAAAAGGTGGTGGAGTCGCACTTCTCTAGTCCTCCTCCCTTACAGTTACTCCCTTCACCAAACCCATATCCCAATTCACCAATGCTGAACTAACCCTGGCCCTCCTCCAGATGAATAGAAACAGACACACATGTATAGCCACTCTTTACATTCCCCCAGGAGACAATATCCCTATTTTTGAGGATATCCTGTCCTGGTTCTCCTCTAACATCACCAATGAGATCATAATCCTCGGTGATGTTAATATTAACTGGACGGATATTCATCCTCCTACTTCTCTACACAGCATAAACTTATACAACTACTCACAGCTTATAAACTCTACTACCAGGCCCTCAAAACACTTCTCCCCTGGTACTGCTCTCAACTAGATTATTGTTTTCCACCCCCCAGTACATCTCTGACAGTGGCATCCTACCTGACACTCTTAGTGATCATCTTCACTCTTTCACTCATCACTTTCCCTCCTCCTTACAACTATATCACACTTATATCTCCACCTGCTCTCTCAAAAACATCAACCCTGAAACCATCTCCAGCTCTCTAAAACACATAAACTGGAGTCCTCTAAAAACTCTCTCCCTAGATAATGCAGTAGCCTACTTTAATACTACATTCTTAGACCTGTTAAATATCCTTGCTCCCTCCAGAACCAAAATAATTAAAAGTAAAACTGTCCCATGGTTAAGCAAAGAAACTGCAACCATTAGGCATCTCCAGGACTAAGCCTGGAAACATTACTAGCAAAATAAAACCCATACCAACCCTGACTAAATATAAGCTACTATGCAACAAAGCAAAAAAAACTTGGTGTGTCCGACCGCAAATCCTATTTCTCCACCCTTCAAAATAAAAACAAGACCAACCCCAAAAAATTCTGGAATGGCATCCCCACCCTCCTCAATCCTGGCAAAAGAGACAACCCCTGCCCTAACCCAAATGTCCCAGACCTCTCCTTAGCCACCCACTTTAATGCCTTCTTTATTGATTCTATAGCCAAACTAACAACTTCCTTCCCCAACAAAGATTCACTTCCATCTCCTCCTATCTCTCCCTCCCCTAACACTACCACCTCCAAACCCACTTCCTTCACTATCAAACCCATTCCTATCTCCACCATAAAAAAACTCCTTCAGAAACTGAAACCATGCTCAAACATCCCTGATGACCTTCCTTCCTACTTCCTCAAAATGGCTGCTGTTGCCATCGCCTTTCCCATCTCCATTCTGATAAACTGTTCAATCCAACAAAACTATGTACCCTACTCTGGGAAAGGCCTTTATAATTTCCCTTTACAAAGGAGGTAATAACAATGGCATTTCCAATTTATGGCCAATCGCTATCTTATCCCCATCTCAAAAGTTCTAGAAAAGTGTATCTACCTTCAACTTCTACCCTATCTCACAGACAACCACCTACTTACCCCCACACAACATGGTTTTTGACCTGTCCACAGTACCACAACCACTCTCCTCTCCTTCCTCAAAACTGTCAACAAAGCCCAGGATTCTGGCTCTGTAGTGTCCACCCTGCTTCTGAACTTATCCAAGGCCTTTGACACTATCTCCCATAATGCTCTCCTATCTAAACTATCTAATCTAAACCTATCCCACTCTTCTGTCAACTGGTTTTCTAGTTACTTCTCTGACAGACAAGAAGCTGTCAGATGGAAAAAAAGCCAACTCCTCCTTCATTAATACACCTACAGCCGTACCCCAGGATTCCATATTGGGTCCCCTACTGTTCAACATTTTCATAAATGCCTTCCACCAGAACATTCCTAGTGCTAAACTGATTCAATATGTAGATGACTCTGTGATCATCTGCTCTGCCACTTCCACCTCCACTCTCTTAAAACTAACTCAGGATGCTTTCTTTTATTCCAAACATTGAATGATAGACAACCATCTTTCACTCAACGCATTTATATTACTTTCCCCTTCAAAAAGTACCATTATAGACAAGAACTCGTTCTCCATTACTAGCCAAAACAATAACTCCCTCGAGGTAGCCTCCCATGCAAAGCTTCTAGGAGTCCTTATTGATGAACAGTTAAAATTCGATACCCACCTACTAACTAATATAAAGAAAACCCACAAGAAACTAGGCATGCTCTACCACCATAACTGTTATATGACCCACTACTAAACTTGTACTCTCCAACACCTTCCTCATTCCTTCTTTTCTATATGGTGCCCCACTTCTTACCAACCTTCAATCTTCTATAAAAACAACGCTATCCTCCTGTTATAACAACATTTCTAAGTTTGCTACCGGCAATAAATCCTTCTCCCACCACTGCAATGCCCTTCACAAACAAAATTGGCTCGAACTTCCCAACCATCTTACCTATATTCAACTTATTCATTTTCATAAAGTCATCTTTAATCCCTCCATCTGCCCCTCCCTTGCCTCCTCCTTCAAAATTCACCTACTCAACAGACTTCTAAGATCCAATAACCAGAATTTTCTTGATCTGCACAAGCCTGCTCATCCTCCAGGCAAACACTTGCTACCCTTTTCCCTACCTCACATCTGGAACTCCCTGCCACCTCTTATTCATACTACAGACAACCAGTCTACCTTTAAGACCCTGCTTCATGCCCATCTCAAAACCCTCTAGGAATGTTCCAGCTCTCATCCCGCATGACTCTTTTTTTCCCCATTTGTCACACTCCTTTACTTCTCTCTTCTCTTCATACTGACCTTCTCTGACTACGACCATCTGCATTTTTCTCATTTACTCTTGCTCTATTTTTTTGTGTTATTGTCCCACCCTTCTTACATTCAACAATTAGCACCTCTTATCCCCCTATCCTACTTTAACTCTGCTAAGATTTCATGCAAAACTGGAATGTCAACCCTGTTATTTCACATTGTAACAAATCTAACAGGAATATGCACTAATGGATTTTTCTTATTTTAATTGACCTATTTATGTGTGCGTGCGTTTGTGTGTGTGTGTGTGTGTGTGTGTGTGTGTGTGTGTGTGTGTGTGTGTGTGTGTGTGTGTGTGTAATTTCACCTTTTACTTTTTTAACTGAAATTTCACTGCGATCGTAGATGTTTTATCATGTTATTTAATACCATTGTTCTTCAGTAGTATTACATAAATGTAAATGCATTGTCTTCATATTATATTGTTGTTCATGAAGCTTTTCTCCCTGGGACTCTACTGAAGATGGGCTCTTCTTGGCCCAATGGACTATCCCGATAAACAAACTGTAAAATAAATAAATAATACAATTACAGAAAGAGATAACACATTTACAGAAACAGAAAAACACAACATCACAAACTACGTGAGAGTACTGGGTTTTGCAGTTTGAAAAGGCTACTAAAAAGTATATATATATATATATATATATATATATATATATATATATATATATATATATATATATATATATATATATATATATATATATATATATATATATATATATATATATATATATATATATATATATATATATATATATATATATATATATATATATATATATATATATATATATATATATATATACAGTCACTTTTATATAGACTGGAAGATTTGTACCTAAATTCTAGTATTGATTAGAAATCATAAATGCCCAGAGTTTGTCAGTCATAAGTGTAGGTGGTAGCACAGCAGTTATTGCAAATACTTAGTAAATGCAGAGTCACTCAGTATGTAGAATCAACTTCTGAGAAGTTCACATCAGTTACTAGAGTAACTATTGTTCAGTTTGATCCTCCACAAGTGAAATAATGATTAGGTTTCTGTTATCACTGAGGCAATCTGCCAAAACTTTATGAAGAAGTAATGGTATGACATATAAAAGAAACATATGTCACTTTATGAAAAAAATGTGGCTATACTGGTGCAAGTAAACTTACAAGCACATAGTTAAAAGAATTAAGAAAATAGATGTGTATAAGAAAAAGACCAGTCAACTGAAAAGGAAGCAATAAAAAGTAAAGTGTGAATGCTTTGTAAAAGTAATACATACAAGAAATAGAGGTATGAAAATATACAGTTGAAACCCAAGCTTCATATACTAAATATAAGCAGAAGAGTAAATATAGCCTTGCTTTTGTAAAGAGTTGTTGTTTGTCTTTCTGCTTTTCCCAGTTAGGGGTCGCCACAGCAGAACTCTGGTCCCCTAATGATTGGCAGTAGGTTTTTATGGTGCCGAGTTGCCAGCTTGATGCCCAACCTTCAACGAAGGCACTGTAGTAGAGAGTACTATTTAGAAAAGAAAAGTAAATGACAAGTGTACTCAAAAGAATTTCCATATCGATACATAGCACTGTGAAATCTTCTTCTTCTTTCTGTTTTTCCTGGTTAGGGGTCGCCACAGCGGATCACTTGACCGCTCATGATTGGCAGTGGAGTTTTACAGTGTCGAGTTGCAGCATGCACTCATGCCTAGGGCCAATTTAAAGTGTCCAATCCACCTACAGCATGTCTTTTGGGATATGGGAGGAAACCCACGTGACCTCAGGGAGGACATGCAGACTACACACAGAAGGCATCCCAGCCAAGGATCAAACCAGAGAACCGCTTGCTGTGAGGCAACAATGCTAACCGCTGCACCACCGTGGCCGCTCACATAGCACTGTGAAATGACACTGTTTAATGACACTAGTTAAATTAAGTGAGTCGATCACCTGAAGTCTGAAAATGCATCTGGGACAGTTAAACATTTGTGTAAGTCATACTTTTGGCAAGAAATACTGAATTCAAACTAAATATAGGTACAGTGTATAATATCTTATCTGAAGGTACTTTTGAAACGTTTGTTCTCGAATGAAAAGAAGAAGAACAGTGTTCACATTGTTAACATAGTCAGGACACAAACTAAAGCAATTATGTCAAGAGTTGCTGACGTATATTAAAGCAAAAATACATGACTGTTTTTAAATTATAGCATTTATTCTGGTTATGTGTTTTTCTACAATGCAAAGAATGGACACTATCACACAATTATAGGAACTTCACATATATTGTAGAAAGCATAATAACAATTATACCCAGTTAATATGTTGATTTATTTGCCGGGTTAGAAAGCTTCTTAGAAAAATATTACATGGCAGCTACATCCTGATGGAATGCTAGTAACACAAGCCCCACGAAAGTACAAGCAATTATTAGAAAATTAATCTAGCAGGAACTGAAACTAACTGAAAACTTAATGTTTATTATGGAGCCTTTAGAGCTATGAGCATGGCTGAATGGAATCATTACTATTGTAAAGATAAGATTTGTATTTGTACTGCTCTGCAATATTTATATAAAGTCATTAAAAGACAGCATTTCCTATTGCTAATAATCAAAGAAGTAAACTCTTTAATAACAATTTTTATTTATTTATTTTATATTTGTTAACCGGGAAAGTCTGACTGGACACACATCCATTTTCAGCAGAGGCCTGGGGAGAAAAGCTCCAATAGCATGTCATAAAGAAATTGCACAAGAATATCATACAGAGAGATATAGGTTCCATAGAAACATAAGTTATGTATAGATTAACAATTCCTTTAGTAAAGTCAACATAC
Source organism: Protopterus annectens (assembly GCF_019279795.1). Taxonomy (NCBI): domain Eukaryota; kingdom Metazoa; phylum Chordata; order Ceratodontiformes; family Protopteridae; genus Protopterus; species Protopterus annectens. Next base: position 77,491,877 of record NC_056743.1, read on the forward strand.
AACATTCTAGTAGTAGGGTTTATATAGAATATAAAATATAAACACACAAGAAAAACATTTTTTTTGTCTTTCTAAATTATGAGTGCTCTCAATATTTTGTTACAGAAATAACCAGTGATTATTAAGCTTTGCAGTGAAAGGAATTAGTGGACCTTTAGTAAAATCCTTGAACATGGTATTGGTGAAAATTAACCTAGGGAGTAGCATGAACAAATCCAATTGTTTGAGAAGTGGGTTCTCAGGAGTTTCTTAAATTGAATAGTGGAGGTTATTTGGCTAGGTAATGAGTTCCAGATGTTGGCAAAAGTGCAGGCAAAGAGAGATTTGCCAGCATCATTTTTGTGTCTGATAATGCTTCTTAGGTTCTGAGAACTAGATTGTAAGGCTCTGTTAGGGATGTGGGGGTTAATTATATTTTGAAGTGCAGGTTTTTTTTCTGGATGGTAAAAGAGATTATGCGCTATTGTAAGTTGATTTAGCAGAAGTAGTTGAGGTAGCTTGAGCCAATTGATTTGGTTAAGGGCGAGACAGTGGTGGGATTTGTATGAGGCTTTAGTAGCAAGCTTGGCTATTTTGTTATAACAAGATTCCATTTTGTTAAGATCACTCTGGCGGAGATTAGTAAGGATGGGAGAGGCATAGAGAAGGATGGATAAGAGATGAGTTCTTGCAGTAGTAGCTTCAGTTTGTTTAGTTATAAAGTGTTTGTTCCTATAGAGAAGTCCTAGTTTTTTTATTAACTTTCTTAATGGTTTGTGCTATATGGATGTCAAATTTGAGGTTATTGTCTATTTCTACATCTAAGAGTTTAGTGTGTGCAGTTGGAGTGATTTGAATGTTATCTTTGGAGTGAATGGTAAAAGTGTTGTTGAGTGGGGGAGCATGACCTGGGCCGAAAATAATTAATTTATTTTTTGGGGGTTAAGAATAAGTTTGATGTTTGTGAAACATATTTCAGCTAGAGTAAAACTGTTTTGGGTGAGGATTTGCAGTTCCTTTAAGGTGGGGGTGGCACTTATAAGGGTGGTGTCATCTGCATATTGTACTACTGATGCTGTGAGTGAGGAGGAATTGATTTGGTTGGTGAATAGTGAGAACAATAGTAGGCCAAGGATGGATCCTTGAGCGACACCTATGGATACTGGTAGCAGGGTGGACAGCTAGTCATGCCATAGGACTGCCTGCTGTCGACCAGATAAGTAGCTAGTAAACCATGATATAGTGGAGGGGCTGAGGCTTAGGGTAGATAAAGTTTGGAGAAGAATGTTATGGTCTACCATGTCAAAGGCTTTAGATAAATCTAAGAAAATGGAAGATACAAACAGTCCCTTGTTTCTATTATGGTTAACTATATATGTAAATGATAGTAATGCTGTGGTGGTGTTGTGGGATGGTCTAAAGCCATGCTGAGTTATGGAGATTAAGTTGTTTTGTAAGAGGTACTGAAGTAGTTGGGAATGTACAACTCTCTCTAATATTTTGGATAGAGGTGAGAGTATTGCGATTGAGTGGTAGTTGGTGAGTTCTGAGTTGCCCCCTTTGTGCAGTGGAATAATGTGTGATGTTTTCCACAAGGTGGGGACTTTGAATTCTGCAAGTGATCTGTTTATGAGGATGGACATGGGATAGGCTATGGTATCTGCTGCTATTTGAAGGAATTCAGCTGGTGGGGTGTCAGCAGCTAGTGTGGTTGGTTTGAGTTCCTTAAGGAGCTCTGAAATAATTTTATTGGGTACAGGGTGTAGGTAAAGGTTGATGGTATTGTTTTGAGTAGTAGTGTGGGTTTTGCTAGCACCTGGTATAGGGCTGCTAGTGGTATTGAGGGCATTGGTAAGGGTTTGGACTGTTTTGGTAAAGAACTTGTTAAATTGTGTGGGAATGTTGTCATGGTTGTTTGGTAGTACTGGGATTGAGGTGGTGGCTTTACCTGGGTGGATTATGCCATTTATTGTAGCCCAAAATTTCTTAGGGTTGTTGGCATATTTTTCCTGCATGTTTTTGTAGTAGTTACTTTTGTCTAGTTTGATTTGTTTTTTGGCTTTGTTTTGAAGTTCTTGGTAGGTATGCCTCAGATTACTGGTTTTGTTCTTTTGATATTGACTCCAGGCCAGATCCTTCTCTTTCATTGTAGTCTTAGTATCTTTAGTTAGCCATGGAGCATAGTTAGCTTTCAGTCTTATAGTTCTGGAGAGGGCATGACAGTTTAGGATTTGCAAGAAAGTGGAGTTAAAGTACTGTACGGTGTCATCTAGAGATAGTAGTTTTAGGGGTGCCCAATTACAGCTTTGTAGTGAATTGATGAAGTCAGTTGTTTTAAAGGTCTTTTTGTTAAATATTACTCTGAGGTTGGGTTGGCTTATGTAATGGGGTCTGTTCCAATTTAGGTAGGTTGTTTGATGATCCCTTAGACTGTCAGGTAGACAGCCAGAGTGCCATGCTAGAATGGGGTCAGATAACAGAATCCAGTCTAAGATGGATTCACGTTTTGAGGTTTTGTCTGTTCTGGTTGCGGTGGATATAATTTGGGTAAATCTATGGAGATTAATGTGGGTAGTTGGAGTGTGGCTAGAGCAGTTCAGCCAGTCAATATTAAAGTCACCTAATAGTACAGTTTCCTGTGGCATGAAGTTTGAGATCCAGTTTAGCAGGTTTTCATTTACAGTAGTGTTATTGCCTGGTGGAATGTAGCCACCTGCAATAATGATATATTTGTTTGAGTTTAGTTTTAAATTGGCAAGGATTAGTTCAACATCTTTGATTTATTGGGTGTTATAATCAATTTGTTCAATTGTGAGATGATTTTGGAATAATATCGCTATGCCACCTCCCTTTTTCTTTACTCTATCTCTGCATATTATGTTATAGCCAGGGGCTATAATCTCATTATTATGGTTCTCTGGTTTAAGCCATGTTTCAGTTAGCACTGCTATTTCTGGTTTATATACAGCTAGAAGGGCGTGAAGGTCATGGATTTTGTTAAGTATATTTCTTGCATTTATATTAATGAAGAGGAGAGTGGAGGTAGGTCTATGGTATAGGGGGTTTGGCTGATTAGAGACTGTGTAGGGTGTTGTGGTGGGCCCTGGATTAGGGTGAATGTCACCAGAGTGAATGAGTTTGTGGAGTAGGTGAAGATACAGTTTAGTTAGTTTGTGTAGTAATTTAGTATGTCTTAATGAGGAGTGAAGGTTAGTTCTGACTGACAGTTTGTAGTGGGAGTAAGAGACTGATCTAGAGGAGGTGAAGTCTAGTAGTGTGATAGGGAAGTTACAGACTGTTGTTTATAGTTCATCATGTCTGGTGAAGTGTGTTTAAGGGTAGTAACTTAAAGTAAGTGAGTTTGATATACTATTAATGAATGATAGGGTGTGTTGAAGGGTGTTGGTTTGTAAGTGATGTGTGTGGTGTGAAACTCTAATTGGGTGGGAGGGAACTGATAGAGGGAGTGGTGTATAACTATAAATGTAATCGATATGGGGCGGGTGGGAATGGGGGTAGGGTAGGGGAGTGGAGTGAGTGCAACAAATGGAGCAGGGCAGAGACAGTAGTCCAAGACACTGGAGAGTTTGGGAGACTAAAACTGTTATGTGAAAGAGAGCTTATTACTGAAATATGTATCCTATATGGTTGGAAGGTAGGTATGTGGCAGTTAAGTAACCTTAGACTAAATTCAAACAAAACAGTCAGTATATCAGAGATGTGTTGTGTAATTCATGGAGCTGGAGTGTGGGCAGGATGGGTAGGAAGAGGCAAAGGTGCACTCTAGATTATAGAGGAAAAGGAGTGCAGTATAACTAAGAAGGTAACAGATATATGGGAGGGTGATGCCTGCCACTAATTTGTGATGCAGTGTTTGACCACACTAAAGTCAGTCAGCTGTCCTTAAAGGAGTACACCATGTAAAGTACACTAAACCAAGAAAGTTAACATACATTCACTACTTTCAGGCTATGATCCTCTCAAACTTCTTTGCTGGGTCCACAGTATTTTCTGGGTGATTCTTAACTGATGTAGGTATTTGATGGGAGGGCAGAACCCTTAAATAATGGCTATGAATGATCTGGAGGAGGGAAAGAGATAATTAGTACTCATCGTGTTTGCATACAGGCTAGAACAGGCTTTTTGTTCAAAATTTGCTTTCTTTTTCTTTTTGGTTTTGCACTACTAACATAGGTATACAAGGTGCTAGCACAGCAAGTTGGTCATTTAGGTGTTATATTTAAACAGCTTTACCTTATAAACAGCAAATAAAAAACAGTTTAGGTGGTGGTCACTTATCTTACTTAAACAGTGCAGTCATCAAACAGCAAGACCAATTTCTAAACTGCAAGGCCCCAAACATGTAGAAATATCCATGAAACAGTAAGTCAAGTGGAGCTATGGTATCTGAGAGTACATTTAAATGTCTCCGTACAATGAGAGGAGGCTGGATATGTCTCCAACTCTGTTTACCCCTGCAGGTCAAGCAGAATCTTAATTTGCAGTTATTTAGACTGGTAACCCAAGCCAAATGTTGTACACACAAACAATGGGTTACAAGGACTTAAATATCAAGTTTTATCTAATAAGTACAGGATGTATTCATTAACATTCTAACTAATTGTAGCATTAATAAGCTATATCCAAAGTAAGCGGGAGTCGCTATGCTATATTATAGACAGCCTTTGCTGTAAACATTAAGTATTTTAAGTAGACAATGAATTACCACTTTAATGGCTGGTAATGCTGACAAATAGATATACTAGTGTGGCTATTATGTATACACTTGGATGTTAAGTAAGCCAGTATCCAGAAATAATCAGGCTAATTCAATTATATATCAGACAGCATACAGCATGCAATGCTGTTTAACTAAAGGAGCTGTTGTGTGCTTGCCTACTGTTCCTAAATTATAAAGCAATGCACTTGGATGGTATGTAGGGCAGTAATCAGTCCAATTCAAGTTTGTAACAGCCAGCATACAGCACCTAATGCTGTTTAACTAATTAAAGGATGTGTTATATGCAGTACTAGATGCAATCCATGGAGTCTAGCTTATAAAACTAGTTAAGGAAAGCTGAAAACTGTTCACACTTTATGCACCATTAGAAGCACACAGTTTTTATTAATATTTCATCAGTAACAGAGGTATTCCTCTGTTATCTAAGTAGTTGAAACCTTTGAAGGCAATGTAAAAATACTGGATAATTTATAAATGAGAGAGTCAGGCATACAAAGAGCGTTGCAAGAGAATGAAACAGCTACCAAATAGATTATAACAGCATAATTTCATGTTAAATTAGAGCAAATGCAAAATAATAGTGTAAACTATGAAATACATGGGTCATAGCTAAACACTAGAAGAGGCTATTGCCAGATACAGAAAAATTCAGAGCACTTGTGCAAATGCAAAATGCAGAAGATAAGCAAGCATTACTGATGTGGCCATGACTGGAGCTGCATCTTAATAACTTTGTGCCTGCTTTATCCAATGTTACTACGAGTCTGAGAAGGATGTAAGTGCAAAACATCATGTGCAAATGAAGAATGGAACTATGAATAAGAGAAGAGTTTTGAAATGCTCAGCAAGCTAGTTACAGATGAAATAACATTAAAGTTATATGATGAGAATACAGCAGTTTTCTTTAATTAGGTTAAAATCAGAATGGAAAAACAGGTTTACACATACAAGAGAAAAGGCCTTGCTGTCTATGGGACAAGGGCATTTACATAATCCCCGGGATGAATTTCCTATCTTCCTGCCAGTCGTCAAGGTTCCTTTTGAAGAGGGCCAAGGAGGGGCTCTGCTTGACATGGGTCAGGAACCTATCCCTCTAGCATGTTTTGTTCATTGTGATGACAAGGTTTAGATCCCTAGAGTGTGTGGCTCTGAGAGATTGGGATTTTTTTTAATGGAGCATGTCCAACAGTTCAGGGTTTGACGTGGCCTTGTATGTTAAGCAGAGATTGTCTCTCAGTAGATGATATGCCACAGAGTAAAGCTGTGATTCTTTTAGTGAGGTATTTCTGCAGCCTTTCCAGCTGTTGCAGATGTCTTGTGAGGTACATACCAAAAGGGACGTTGTACTCTATAACAGGTCTAATGAGGGATGAGTGCAGTGGGACAATGATCTCCTTTTTTCTAGATGAAAAGCTCTTAGTGATGAGGTGTGCCACATAGAAGGATTTCTTAGCTGTTGTGGTGATGTGGTTATCGAAGGTGAGAACACTCTCCACCTGTTTCCCTAAGTCTCTCATCACACTTTCGGTGTTTAGTGCACTGCCATCTATGTGGTAATTCATGGGTACATTTTCTTTCCCAAAGGGGATAACTATACATTTCTTGGCATTAAGCTTGAGCCCATGGCTCTGGCACCAAGCATCTGTTTCTGTAAGGCCCTTTTGTAGAATATCCACATCATTTAGATATTTAATAATGGCTTCCAGTTTGCAGTCATCTGCGAACCTTGTTAGACAGAGTCCCTTAATAGTGGCCTGTACTTCAGAGAAGTAGATGCCAAACAAGAGCGGTTCCAGGACTGAACCCTGAGGTACTCCACTTGTCACTTGTCTGGAGCTGGATTTGGAGTCAGCTACTTTTACAGTCTGGGTTCTGTCAGTAAGCCAGTTGGCAATCCATCAAGCGAAGTAGGGATTTATGCCCAACTTAGCAAGTTTATCTATGATTCCAGAGTGGGGGATGCTGTTGAAGGCCTTGGTGAGGTCCAGATAGGGTGTGTGGACTGCCTTACCTTCATCCACAGTTCTGGAGACTGATTTGAAGAAGTTCAGGAGACAAGATTGGCCCTTCACAAACCCGGACTGGGTGGGGTCCAGTGTTTGAAGGTTGCTAATGTCTTTGTTTATATGTTCCATGATAATGCATTCCATGCCCTTGCAGATCAGGCTCATCAGACTGATGGGACAGAAGTTCCTGGGATCCAAGGTTGATCCCTCCTTGTGGAGTGGGATAAATGTAGCTGTGCGCCACTCAGTGGGCATGAAGCCTGAGGTGAGGCTATGATTAAACATGACACTTAGGTGAGGTGCCAGTTCACTTTGTAGTTCATGTAGTACACAGCCCGGGATGTCATCTGGTCCCATAGATGCTGTATTCTTAGCTTTGGAGAGTGCAGTTTCTACCTGTGTGGCCGTGATTACCGGAATTTGGCAATCTTTTGGTACTGAGATGGGCCCTTTAGAAGGTGAGAGGGGGGTGAAGTTGGCACTAAATCGATCTGCCAGGATATTGGCAATATCCTTGGGATCAGTATATTTAATGCCATTCTGTTGTAGCTCAGAGCATATCTGAGCATTGCCATTTAGATTCTTGACATAACTATAGAATGCCTTGTGGTTGTCTTTGGAAACTTTGGCAATTTTATTTTTGTAACTAGCTTTGGACGATTTTATGAGGAATCTCATCTTCTTACTGAGGCTGATAAGGGAGTTTTTTGCATCCTGGGATTTTCCTCATTTCTGCAACAGTTTCTTATTTTTGTTGTATAGTTTGTTTATGGGCAGGGAACCACCAGATTGGCTTTCTTTTTTTGGAGGAGGGCATCTTGGTTCTATGTGGGATGGCACGATTCATGCACAAGTGGATGTACTCATACAGTGCCTTAGTGTAGGATTCAGCAGTCAGACTTTCTGCTCCCATCTGTATGGGTGCCATGAAGTTTGTCACTTTTAACTTAAGTAGCATGAAGTTGGCTTTGGAGAAGCTTTTTACGGAGTTCCTTACTGGGGGTGGGGGTGTGATGTGGATGTCAAGAGTGATTTGCTTATGGTCAGACCTGACCAATGAGGGGGCAACCACTGGTGTGGAGCATCTGTCTCTCATGTTGGTAATACCAGGTCTAGGATATTGGAGCCCCTGGTGGGACAATGGATTAGTTGATCGAGGGCATCAGAATTTATGAATTCCAAGAACCATTGGGAAAAGGTGTTGGTACCCAAGTAGTTTTCCCAGTTAATAGCAGGGTAGTTGAAATCACCCAGTATTAGGGTGTTTGGTTGTATCTTAATATTTTCCAGTATGTTTAGAAAGGTGTAGTGAGAATCTTGGGGCATGGCGGGGGATCTGTAGCAAGCTACAATTTGGATTGTAGTCTTACCTAGTGTTAGTTGCACCTGGAGAACTTCAGATGCATTGTGTTGGGCAACTAGCCTGGAGGTGTGAATATCCTTGGTGATTATGGACACTCCTCCACCTTTAATGTTTCGGTCCTGGTTTGGTGGCCGAAAAGTGTGGTAAGAGTTGTTGCCTGGTATTGCAGGGGTACTCTCTGTAGTCTTTTACCGGGTCTCAGTTACTGCACAGATATGGATGTTCTCCATTTTTAGGAGTACCTTGAGAGAGTGCATTTTGAGGTTTAGACTTCTAGCCTTGAGTAGCATTAGCTTCAGATTTTTCATGCTTGTATCTGTTGTGGTGGTGGTTTTGTCCTTTGAACCTTGCCTAAAAAAGGCACTATAGGGGTGGTAAGAGCTTTAGCCAGTAACCTGAATCCCAGGGGTGACAGGTGCAGACCATTTCTGGCAAAGCATTGTGGTTTGTTGATCATGTCGTCCCAGGCAGACAGATACTGGATTCCCCTTTGAATGACACCAGAAGCTTAGCCAATTGTTGAAGTCAATCATTTTGTCCTTATACTGTGGTATCATTCTGGGCGAAGGCAGGATGCTACTCAAGGCTAGGGTGTTACCTGCCTGGGCCACATGATCTGAGAGCTCTTCCATGTCTCTTTTCATGTAGTCCAGGGAGGTACGTCTCAAGCCATTCACTCCAACATGGACAATGACACAGTCGTATTTGTACTTGTTGTGGAGTGACTTGAGTGCATGCGTTATGTGGTGGATCCTTGCACCTGACATTTTCTCCCTGCTCAGCCTGGTGAGTGGGACATCAGTGTGCCTGACTATAGTGTCACCTATGACTAAAGTGTTGGGTACGATGTTCTTCGTGTTTCACTGTTGCAGTCCTAACATATGGGTTATCCGGCTCCTGGTAGCCCTCAGTCGGCCCAAATACCAGAGTCCTCGGTATATGATGTTGGCTACCATCAGCTGTAAAACTGATGTCAGAATGTCATGTATAAAGAGAGGAAGCTGCCGCCATTTCCTCAGTCTTTCTTGCCGTGGAGCCTGAAGCAGATGCAATTTGCACTAGTGCTGGTTGGCCATTTACCTTCATTTTGCATTCTGACTACCAAGCTGAAGATGCCCTCAGATAAGTACCCTTTTGGGGACCCTCTTTTCTTGCTTTAATTAATGTCAGATAAAGTATATAACGGTCTTGCCTGTGGAAAACAGATTCCACACCGTGATTTTCATTCCTATTGTATAACTTGTTTCAGCCTTGAGCATGACTTACCTATTTGTGAACGCTGTGCTTCCTTCAACCCGTGCACCATACGCCGTAGAGCTAGGATTTTGTATAAGCATTTCGCAGTCTGACCTAAGTTTATTGGTATGGTGTCTTCTGGTCTCCTGACTTCAGATGTACCTAGGAAACCCAAAGACAAGGGCCATGGCAGGCCTAGTGTTAAATCTGCTGATGACGCACCGGTGAAATTGGTCGTCAGCCCAGTGGTAGTCAGTGTGGCACTTTCACAGCCCCTGCAGTTTGCAGATTTTCAGCCACAGGCCTCTGCTGAGGCCTTTGCGAACAAGTAAACAACAAACTGAAGAAACACAAAGTAGTGGACTGCAGACCCAAAACAAACAATGTCTAAATACAAATGTAGGCAGTAAATACTTCAAATCCCAAAGGTTAATTCCGCACAAAAGACCGCAAAGCCGAAAAGAAGCCGAAAAAGAACTTATTACATCACATAAGGTTAAGCGCTTTTCGTCCCACTATATTGTGGGACTTCTTCAGACAAACAAGAACAAAGTATTAAAACCATTTAGATAGTTAATTTGGCGCCAAAGATATGAGCGCCATAACCCAGCAACAGTAAACAATGATCACAACATTTTAAAACATGGTCGTATTTTAAAATTGATGAAACGTGTATTGAAACTGCCAATGAATACACAAAAATTACGCAAGATTAATCAAGAGATGGAAGATACATATCTAGTAAACCTAGTAACGAACCATAAAAAATATATTAAAATAATAAATAGATAAAATATTATATGTTAAAACTATGGATAAAACCTATATATCTATATTGTCCTAGTGTAAGTATACAAAAAATATATATATAGCAAGCAAGTAAATATGTACCCTATCTTGAAGTTAAAAAGTCTGCGTAGATGAAATCCTTTACATATTGTGTGTACAAACATATGGAATTCATTATGATTATATACATTTTCAGCTGTTTTATTATTCTCATTCAACATTTGCCAGTTACACATATTCTGAGAGTCAAGCTTCTTGTATTATCCATGTTCATATTCACTTGCTTGCTATAAATATATTTTTTGTATACTTACACTAGGACAATATAGATATATAGGTTTTATCCATAGTTTTAACATATAATATTTTATTGATTTATTATTTTAACATATTTTTTTATGGTTGGTTACTAGGTTTACTAGATATGTATCTTCCATCTCTTGATTAATCTTGAGTAATTTTTGTGTATTCATTGGCAGTTTCAATACACATTCCATCAATTTTAAAACACGACCATGTTTTAAAATGTTTTGATCATTGTTTACTGTTGCTGGGTTACAGCGCTCATATCTTTGGCACCAAATTAACTATTTAAATGGTTTTAATACTTTGTTCTTGGTTGTATGAAGAAGTCCCACAATATAGCGGGCCGAAAAGCGCTTAACCTTATGTGATGTAAAAGTTCTTTTTTAACTTCTTTTCGGCTTCACGATCTTTCGTGCGGAATTAACCTTTGGGATTTGAAGTATTTACTGCCTACATTTGTACTTGGACATTGTTCATTTTGGGTCTCTAGTCCACTACTTTGTGTTTCCTCTGCTGAGACCTTGATGGAGTCCTCCAAGCCACAGGCTACTATTTCATCTTCAGACCTTCCACCTGTCGCCGCCTCAGATGGGTCTGGAGCCACTATGCAGGCACCGGCTTCTGACGCCTCTTCTCTTCAACATGAGACAAGAGCCAGACCGACTACCTTAATTCAGACTTCTGCAGTTGCTAGGCCTCCTGAGTCCCTCTGGATTACTAGCAAACCTTCCAGCCGCAAAACTACTCACAAGCAGTCGGCCTCCCCTCCTTTGCCTCAATCCCAGTTGGTAAAGATGGCTAGTAATCTTCTTTCCCTTATTAGGGGCTCTCAACCCCCCCCCCCTTTCAAGAGGGCTAGGGAATTGTCTCATGATGTTTTGTCTGTCTCAGATTCTGAGGTTTCCAGTATTTCTACTGGTGAAGAAGGGAATTCTCAACTTTTTTTCTGGTTTTGAGGATTCTGATGCTAAAGGCTCTATCCCTTCTGCCTCCCCTCCAGAAGATTTTTCCTTTGGGGATACTTTGAATACTCTTATGGAGCACTTTAAATGGGAAAGTCAGAATTTTCCTCAGTCTAAGAAAAGAATCAGGGAATTTTTGGATTTGCCACAGCATAACCCTCAGGCTATACCTCCAGTTTTGGAAAATGTGGGTGATGTTTTCATGGAAAATTCTTTAACTCCTAATTCTGTTCCTCCTGTCCCAGAAAACTGATAGGTATTATTGGGTTCCTGATTCTCATCAATTTCTTTTCAGAAATCTTACTGCTGATCCTGAGATTATTTCACAAGGCCACAAGGGTGTTAAGGCTACTATTGCTAAAAACCCTGTACCTTCTGATAAGGAGTCCAGGGCCTTGGACAGGTGGGGTAAAAAAGTGTATACCTCCGCAACTCTTGCCATTAGATCTGTGAACTGTCCTTTTCACATACTTAAGTATGAGTAGCATTCTTTGGGGGCTATTAAGGCTAAAGTTGGGGATGTTCCTTACATGTCGGAGAACAAAGAATTACAAGATTTACTAAATTCTGCCACTCTAGTTAATAAGCATTCATTACATTGTGGTTTTGACACTTTGTAGGCTTCCTGCAGAGCAGCAGCCACTGGTTACGCTATTTGAAGGCATGCTTGGCTTAGGGAGCAACCTCTTTCTGAACCTGTTAAATCTAAATTGCTGGATGTTCCTTTGCACAAAGACAACCTTTTTGGTAACAAGGCTGAAGAGGTACTGAAGAATTTGGAGAATATGGTGAAATATATGCAAGCTGTTAAAGATTTTCTTCAGGTTCAGCCTCCTCGATTTAGTAGACATTATCCTTCCAAGAATTGGTCTTTCCCTGATCCTGGCAAGCAGGATCACTCTTGGCCTAGGGGTTTCAGATCTTCCAGTGGGCAGGCTTCTACCCCTCAAAAGGCTAAACAATGACATTCTTCTTCTTCTTATAAAGCGGGAAGTTCTAAGCCACCTTCCCAAAGCAAGCATTCTCAATGACTCCAGCCTTCTTGTGCCTACCTCTGCGGGCCCAGGGTTTCCTTTGGGGGGGAGGTTAGCCAGGTTTGTAGAGGTATGGTCTATCATCACAGAGGTAGAAAATCAAATTTCTTCTCTACTGACTATGGGTGCTATAGAGCCAGTACCTGCAGTTCAGGCAGGCCTAGGTTTTTATTCAAGACTTTTTCTGGTACCCAAAAAAGGGGGCACCTGGTGCCCTATCCTGGATCTGTCTATTCTAAACACTTTTCTAGTGATTCCCAAATTCAAGATGCTCACTCTTCAACAGTTACTGCCAATGCTGGACAAGGACTCATGAGTGGTAACTTTGGATCTCTAGGAGGCTTATCTGCACATCCCAATAAGGGAAAGTTGCAGGCAGTTCCTTCGTTTCAGGCCTGGGGAGCAACACTTCCAATTCTCTGCACTGCCCTTTGGCTTATCTATTGCTCCCAGAGTTTTCACTAAGTGCATGGTGCCAGTCATTGCTTTTTGCAGGTAGAGAAACATTCATATTTATCCTTAACTGGACAACTGTCTCATTCAAGCAAACTCCCCAGAACAACTAAAAAAGGATTTGGACTTTGTGAAGAACATTCCCACCTCTTTGGGTTACACTCTCAATGAAAAGAAGTCAAAGTTGGTTCCTACAAGGAAGATTGTTTTCCTGGGAGTGAGTCGGAATACAGCCACCCAGATGGTATTCCTTCCTCAGGAGAAACAAGAAGATCTTTCGGCTTACTTCACGAACTTGGCAAGCATGACCCAGCTCTCTGCAAGGCAGTTCCTGCAAGCACTGGGGTTCATGGCTTCCTGTATTGTGATGATCCATATGCAAGGCTGTATATGAGAAAACTTCAGTGGTACCTCAAGAGTCTTTGGTGTCAACACACACAGGACTTAGACTTGATTCTTCCCCTGATTCCCTGTCTACAAATGGAGTTCCTCTGGTGGGCGACAGCCTGTTGTCAGAACAAGGGTCTGCTTTTCCGCCCACCACCTGCCAGCCAGACTTTCACCACAGATGCCTCAGATTATGCATGAGGGAGCACATCTGGAAGTCAGGGTTATACAGGGGACTTGGAACACTCAGCAAATTCATCTGCACATAAACTTAAAAGAATTGATGGCAGTGCAGTAAGCCTTGCTGGCTTTCAAGGACCTACTCTAGCCTGGGACTCTTCTGATCAGGACAGACAATACCACAGTCATGTGGTACATCAACAGTCAGGGGGGAATCACTCTTACCCCTTGTGCAGACACAGCATGAGACTATGGTTTTTAGCAGCTTCCATGGGCTTACATCTACTAGCCCAGTATCTCCCAGGGAGGTTAAACTCCTTGGTGGATCATTTGAGCAGATGCGTTCTGGATCCTCACGAGTGGCAACTGAACAAGATCATCTTCCAATGCATCATTCAGCATTGGGCACTCCTCAGGTGGATATTTTCTCCTCTCACACCCATCATCTTCTTCCAACCTTCTGCACTAGGGAGTTTCACAACAAAGCTTGGAAAGTGGACGCGTTGTCCTTCCCATAGACACATCTCTCAGTTTATGCATTCCCTCCTCTGCCTCTTCTTCCCAGAGTGATGCTAAAGATAAAGGATTAAAAACCAAAGGCTATTCTGATAGCTCCAGAATGGCCCAGGCAGCACTGGTATCCCCTTCTTTGCAGTCTTTCCCAGGGTCAGCCTTAGCATCTTCCCCTGGTACCAGATCTGTTGGTTCAGGAGGGGGGAAAGTTCCTTCACCCTCATCTTCAAACTCTGCATTTAACTGCCTGGCTACTACTTTAAATCTTTCCCAACAGGTGGTTGAAGTTCTTCATGAGGCCAGGAGGCCTAGCACCAGGAAATCCTATGCAGATAAATGGAAGAGATTCTGCTCTTGGATGCAGGCTAAAGGGGAAGACTCTTCTCATCCTTCTCTTTCCCTCATTCTTGACCACCTAACAGGACTGCTTAATGGTGGACTTTCTTTTTCTTCAATCAAGATTCATGCTTCAGCAATTTCTGCTCATTATTCATTTGAGAAACCCATTTTTTCTCACCCCTTGATGAAGCATTTCCTGAGGAGAGCTAGCAATCTTAGACCTCCCAGAAGAGCTCCTACTCCTGCTTGGGATCTTAATTTTGTCCTGGAGAAGCTTAATCGTCCTCCCTTTGAACCTGCTGCCTCTGCAGATTTAAAGTTTCTTTCATAGAAGACTGCTTTTCTTTTGGCTATTACTTCTGCCAGATGGGTTTCAGAGCGGCAAGCCTTAATGGCAGTAGAACCTTTCATTATTTTTCATACAGATCGGGTTTTTCTGAGAACTAATCCCTCCTTTATGCCTAAGGTGGTTTCTAGTCTGACCCTTAACCAGTCTATTCACCTGCCTACCTTTTTCAATAATCCACAGAATAAAGGGAAAGGATTCTGCACTCTCTTGATGTGCATAGACAGCTGAGATTTTACTTAACCAGGGCGAAACCCTTTCGGAAATCTGAGCAGTTGTTGGTTAGTTTTGCTCCTGGAGCTCAGGGTAAAGCGGTTTCAAAACAAACCATCTCCAAATGGATTGCTCATTCTATTCACTTTTGTTTCCTGCAGCATGGGAAGGTTCCCCCTCAGGGTATTAAGACCCATTCTACTAGAGCAGCCTCTACCTCTGAAGCTTTTTTGAGAGGTGTGCCTACTAAGAACATTCTAGAAGCAGATACTTGGTCTTCTGTCCATACTTTCACAAAGCAATACAATCTACCTTTGTTTTCTAAATCCAGTTCTGGTTTTGCCTCTGCAGTTTTGCAAGGCCTCCTTACCAACCCTTAATCTATGATTTTTCCTCCCCCCTTTGTTTTTTTCCTGGGCTTTGGGAATCAACCCATATGTTAGGACTGCAACAGTGAAACACAAAGAACATAGTACCGTTGTGTACACCTACCATAAATGTAGATGTTCAAGTGTATTCAGTGTTGCAGTCCTGGTTTCCCACCCTCCATTCCCCCTGTTTTCCTAAGGCACAGACTACATATTCAATTTTTTGGATGGCATGTTTCCAGGGTGGTTCCTTCCTGGGTTAGCCTTCTTTTGGGGGCTCCTGGCAGTTAAAGCAAGAAAAACTGAGGAAATGGCATCAGCTGCCTCCCTTTATACCTGACGTTCTGACATCAATTTTACAGTGGACGGCAGCTGACGTCATATACCGAGGATTCTGGTATTCGGGCCAACTGAGGGCTACCGGGAGCCAGATAACCCATATGTTAGGACTGCAACAATGAATACAATTGAACATTTACATTTATGTAAGTGTACACAACTGTACTTTGTCTTGTCTTAGGGGCTGTTGTTGGGTGGCACACTAGTGTTGTGAGCTATGTGCCACTTTGGTTGTGACTGTTGTTTGTTTACGTTTCAGCTTCGGAGGTCCTTGTTGCTTGGGGAGGTTAATGTTAAAGGCCTCTGTATATGTGGGTTTAGTGTTGCTATGTGTGGGTGTTGAAGGGCTATGTGTTGCTTGAGGTGTAGTGCAGGTGTTAGCCTTCTCCTCTTGACTGTCTAGCACAATCTTGGCTGGAGAGAGCTTTGCTTCCAGTTTGGCTATGTAAGTGCATCTCTCACTGGTTGTAGTGTTGGGTGGTAGGAGGAGAGGGTTGTCTGTGTACATGAGGCAGTTGCTGCATTGCCCCAGTATGCCCAGATTCACCAGGTGGATAGGAGAAATCACTGGAAGCTGACCCTTGTACATGCCTGTTTAGGTGCTTTTTTTGTAAAGTACAAGAGCTGTTTTCCCTTATCTTTGCAAGGTACTTTGCAATTATGGGCTGTTTAGTGCCTATGATTAATTTCTCCTTATTCACAAAGAGAGTTGAGTGCTTGTATCAGTTTAAGGCTTCCTAGTGCTTTCCAGTAGGTTCTAGACTAAGTGCTAGTCACAGGGGTTCAGATTTTAGTGCTACTACTGAGAAACCAGCTAGTTCTAAGGGAAAATTTGAACAGCAGACTTTCTGGCACCTGGAATACTTTAACCATAGCCCTGCAGTGCTGTACGATGCGAAAAATGTGCAAACACACGCATTTTTAAGCCATAAAGTTGAAAGGGATAGAAATCAGCCCAAAATGGCTAATAAAATTACAATTTCAGAGCTGGAAACCACTCCTCTAGTGTTAGATACGCAGTACAATGCTCACCACTCCCACCGGTAAGCAGTAGGACTTCCCTCTATCACAGCAAGGTCTGAATAGCTCTGAACACAGACAATAAAGTCCTGAGACAAGCAAAGCCTGGGATCTGGACTATACTAGCTAGGAAAGGCAGGAAATGAGCAAACAAGATAGTAATTTTTTTTTGTTAAAACAGGGTAAACAATGCAATAATACAGTAAATAAACAAAGAAAAGTCTAACACACTTGAGTGTGTAGTCCTAAACAGTAAATGCAATTAAAACTCTACAAAATTAGCAATTTAAAACTTTTTAAATGAAGCAAGGCAAGTGCACAACTGAAAAATGATTTAAGAGGCAGTAATGCAGCAGAATAAATAGCTAGTCTACATATACAAAGAAATCTATATATACAGAAAAGCAGCTAAAACACACAAACAATTCAGATGCAGTGCAACCTAGAGCACTTGAGTTGTAACAATATTAAAGCAAATACAGTTTTAATAAATGCACTAAAATGTATTCTATATTTCCAAAATGTTTGAGAAGCACTGTCAGAACACAAGGAGATTCAGGCAATTCTTTTTGTAAGAAAGGGAGAAAGGAGGAACAGAAGGAATGAAACTAAGTGGGTTGGCCTTCTCAGATGTGCTCTCTGTATTAGGTGGAATGAGCTAATGACTGGGAGGAGTGTTCCAGATCAAATTTACAGTAGGGGTGGGCAACTACAAAGCCATGAAGTATACAAGACACCAACAGGGAGGGAGGGAGGGTAGGAACAATACTAAAGCTAGTAGCCTACACTCTTTTAGACAGTAAACACTACAGAAATGTTTATCACAGAAGTAAGCCACAAAATGAAAGTTTTTAAACAGATAAAGGAGTAAGGAGACTCTACAGAATGCTTTTAACTGCAAACAAATCAGTTATATGATACAATCCTTGATAGGAAATCAGAACAAACAAATAGGTGCTTAACAAGTACAGAACATTTCCCATTAATACCTTTCACACAGTTAAACTAACTATAAAGCTTTACAAACAGTGTGATAGTAAAAAACTTATGCCTCAGGCCCTGTAAGGCAGACAATTTTAGTTTAGCCATGCAGATTTGTTAATAGCAATAAAATATAGTAAAAAGTATGCAGCAGGCAGTAAAAAATGCTAGATATAAATTGCTAGAAGCAATAACCAGTATAAATAGGCCAAAAAAAAAATCAGAATAACAATTGCCAACAAGTTGACAAGACAGATGTGAAGATAAATTCATCCATCTAGACACTGTAAAATACAGAGAGGTAATAAATAAAACATGGTGACCACAGATTTTGACTAAAATATTAAAAAATGGCAGCAGAAGCATCATCTCATCAGGGAAAAGTGCTTAATATTTCTCCTTTGTCACTCAAAAATACAAGAAAATCTGACTCTGGGCTCTTAACTGAAAATACAGGAGTTTGTGGTAGGCAGAAATTGCTGGAAGCCAAACATACGTCATTGCCATGCTGCTGGACTGATGTTCTGTTGTCTGCAGAGTGTGTGGGGCCTACTACATTCTCAGATCTCTACAAGTTAAGGATCTAACCCTGCATGCTGTTAAGTGCTTAAAACATGAGATAAAGGTGCTGGAACAGACTGTATAAGTAAGAAAAGGAAGAGATGTGAAAGAACAAGAAAAAAAGGATGTAGGGCTAGTACTGCTGCTAAACTAAAGGCAAGCCCTCACAAGCCTGCACTGCCCTACTGGACTGGACTACTTAAGGATGGCTAAGAGGGAATATGTGAGGAAAGTTCTAAACCACTTTGAGGACACGAGGGATACCAGATGGTTGTGGCAGGATATACAACAAATTACAGACTATAAAATGAGATCTGCATAATGTGGTGATAGCACTGACTTCCTAGACAGGCTGAATACCTTTTTTGTAAGATATGAGGAGAGGAACACCACAACTGTGCAAAGGTTACACACAGAGCAGGATGATGCAGTACTCACCCTTCACCCAATGGAAGTAAAAAGAGTGCTACAGAAAGTCAATCCTAGAAAGACGGATGGTCCAGATAATATCTTGGGAAAGGTGTTAAAGAGCTGTGCAGACCAGCTATGTAGTGTACTCAAGGAGATATTTAACACCTCACTTGACCTTGCACAGACATCCGCAGTTATGAAATGTTTTGAGAGGCTAGTCAAGAAACACCTGTCTACAGAATTACCATCACCTTTGATGCACTGCAGTTTGCCTACAGAGAGAACAGATCCATGGTTGATGCAATAGTGGTCACATTGCATCTTGCTCTTGAGCATCTGGAGAGCAAAGACAGCTATGTGAGAATGCTGTTCACTGACTTTAGCTCAGCATTTAAAACAGTTGTCCCTATGCATTTGATCACTAAGCTAGTACATCTGGGCATCAGCAAACACCTCTGCAATTGGATCCTGGACTTTTTGAGTAAAAGTCCGCAGGAGGTTTAGAAGGTTTGTGTGGGCAAGAGTACCTCTAGGAGCATAAAACAGGTGTTCCTCAGGGTTGCATTCTCAGCCCTCTATTGTTTACTATCCTAACCCATGACTGTACATCAAACTTCAGTACAAATCATATCATCAGGTTTGCTGACGACACCAAAGTCGTGGGTCTCATCAGGAGAGAGGGATGAGAGTGCATACAGAGAAGAGGTTAACACACTGATTGCCTGGTGTGCAAGAAACAACCTTGACCTGAATGTAAGTAAAACAAAAGAGATCATTGTAGACTATAGGAAGAGACAAACACCCCATTCACTGCTGCTGAGGAATGGTGAGAAGATAGAAAGTGTATGTAGGGCCATATTCCTTGCAGTTCATATCTCTGATGATGTCTCTGAGTCAGGGAATACCTTCCACATCATGAAAAAAGAACACAAACAGTTCCACTTTTTGAGAAGACTGAAAAAAAAGACAAAACTACCCTTGGCAGCACTTGCTGCCTTCTACAGAGCAGCAATTGAAGGTATCCTAACATCTAGTTTTTTTGTATGGTATGGGAGCTGTTCGGTCACAGATAAGAAATCACTGCAGAGAGTGGTGAGAGTTGCCGAGAGGATAACTGGCACTAGTCTGCCCACAATCCAGGATCTTTATACATCAAGGAGCCTAAAGAGAGCCACCAAAATACTAAATGATGCAACTCATCCTGCAAACAGTTTGTTTATGAGCCTGTCATCAGGTAAAAGGTACCCCAGTGTTGGATGCAGGACAACTAGATTTAAAGACAGTTTTTATCCGAAGGTGATCAGCCTTCTAAATTCCAACATTAGATCTGATTACTGACAGGTCAGGAAGTTGGGTCTTCCCATTCACTGTGCAATATTATTTCATCTATTATTTATTAAGCCCAGCCAACCATTATAATTTATACTATTAACCCAGATGCAATATTTTTTCTTCACCTGCTACTGTTATGTGCTTGTTCACCCATAATGTAGTACATGGTTCATGTGCAATACTATTATCTGGACTTTGCTGCTACATGTGTGTTTTTAGTATCTTAACAAGTGTGTGTTTCTAGGAATATATGTAGCTATATACCTAAGTGTAGAGTTGATTTATAAAATAGTGGTAGTAGTATTATATATTGTTTTAAATTATGTCTTTCTATGTATGTGATTTCTGTTTTGTCTGTCCCATGATGAGCTGATTGCATGGAATCTCATTTAATCTACACTTGTGTAGCTCTAAATGACAATAAAGTTACTTGCATACCAAACGTGAGAGAGACTGAAGTAAACTGAAAGAAGTTCATCTGACTTTTAAAAGGAAATTCATAAACAATAAACAGCTCATAGAGAAACTGAGTCAAATTTAAAAAAAATATATAAATATTGTTATGACGTGCACAATAAATGAAGTTGTACTGCATTTTGCCTTTTCAGTAAATGGATCATATTTATGAGAAATATGTGAAGTGGACTATGGATCTGATATTGTAAAATGTACTTCACAAGTGTGTGGAGAATTATATGCAGTACTGCAGCGTCTGCTCCTTGAAATTTGCCGCAGGAGGTCATATGATGATTTTCTTAATTGACCACTGGCATGCTAAATCCTATCACTCCACATGGTGACATATACCTTTAAAACAGGAAAGGATTTTTCTGAATTCAAACTAAAGTCACCATAAATCCTGTTTGGGAGTTTATATAGATATAAGTACTGTCTATTAATCTATGTGAGTTAACAGTTACTGCTGGAAGATCCTCTTGAGACAGACATGAGCAGTTTTGAGCAGTAAGCATTTGATTTTGGACTAAAAAAGACAACATTTCCCAAAAGGCAAGAAAGAATCTTAGCACTAGTGTTAAAGGGAATTTTAAAAATGCCATGTTTCCAAGATACAGTATTTCTGGATTCAGAGACACACAAGACACAGTGATGAAAGACCTCATTATTAGCTAATTTGCATGTCTTTGAATCACTGTACCACCCTCCATTCACTCTTCCCACAAACATACATAGAGTAAAACAAACACACCCTCCTGACATACACACTGGCATACTTACCACATACCCCATACCTGTCCTTGTGCTGCCACACCTTCCCCAATGTTTCCCTTTTGCCTGCAGTGATAATTCACACATTACAGTCATTCCTAAATGTTAGACATTCAAGTTTCACAATTCATATCCTTAGGTAAATGCACAGTAGAGCAATGACTGTCATCTTAGTGACTTTCTAAGTTTCTAAGAGTAATTAAAATCTGTCCAAAACAATGTCCCCCCATTAATTTTGGCTTTGCCTTGCTATCTTTCACTATGAGGCAGATAGGTGCACTTAATATTCCCTGTTTCTCTACCTCATATGTCACAAACTATTGCATGTGTTAAATAATGCCAAAGATCCTTATCATGCATTAAACTAACTTGTCATTATCACCAAATGAAATAATGGTTGAGGTCTTCACTTCCAATGCCTAAGTTACAACCTACAATCCTGACCTCCAGCAAATGCCTGCATGGAGCTTACATGTTCTCCCTGTGTTTTTGTGGGGCTCCAGCCACCTCCTTAATAAACAAATAAATAAAAACATGCTGACTATTCCCATCTTATCTCACTTAAGAATGAAGTTATGGGAAGATAGCACCCTATAGGGAAAGAAATATATAGACCAACCACTTTGGGCATCTATTGTGGTATACAGCAGGTTTACCTTTGAATGTCTGAAAGCACACTCGTCGAACATGCACATCTGTGAACTGTTTAAACGAATACCGAAATGTCTAATAAATATCGAATTTTGACATTTTCGATCTCTCCACCACCAAAACAAGTGCTACCATGGGTCAAAAAGGGGGTGAGAGTTTGGAATTTGGAGTTTTGGTTTTTGTGGTTTCGGAATTTTGCAGTTTGCAGTTCATGGTAACAATTTCGAAGATGTTGCCATCGAACATTCAAAGGTAAACCATACAGCATTCTCAGTATAGGAGAACACAGATTACAGAATGCACACTGTAGCAGGGCTAGCCACCAGACAGTGTAAAATATGACTGTGTGTGATATGGTCATGTTGACTAATGCTGCCAAAAGAGCATGAGTATATGCTGGTGATACTGGATTAAAGACCCGGCCTACTCTGATCTATGCTAGGAAATCATGCTAATGGTAGAAGGGGGTGTATGTCCCCCCAGTTGGCCAGTAAGCTACTGGCCAATAGGCGGACATACACCCCTATTGACCAGTGAGCTACTGTCTGGCTGCTGTCAGTTACCCAGTTTAGGACACCTGAGACAGGTCTGTTGAGAGAAAGCTGGACATAAAAACAAATCAACCTGCCAAACATGAATTATGAATTGCTACAGTCATTGTAGGTACACTGACAGGACAGAGCTTAAAAGTGGATTGCATGATGGTAAGGAGGAGGGGGCTGGACATCCAATGTGTCCAGGAGACAAGATGGAAGGATAGTACAGCAAAGCCATTGGCTTGGGATCCAGAGTCTACTAATCAGAATGAGAACAGGCTAGAAATGTAGTGTGAATTGTGATGAGGGAAAAGCTTCAGAAGACAGAGAGAGATGTCATCAGAATTAGTGACAGACTCATAGCAGTCAGACTCCAGTATAATGACAGGGTACTATTCATAATCGCAGCCTGTGTCCCACAGCAGGGTTAACGGAACGAGGAAAAGAGTGCAGTGACAGCAGTTCCATGACCCACTACTTAAAGCAGGGTAACATGAATTTGTGTTGATAATGAGTGACCAGAATGCACATATTGAGTTAGACAGAAGAGGATATAAGGACTGCCTGCATCTACAATGGCAGGGCAGCAGGAATACAGAAGGAGAGATCATTCTAGAATTCCATCTGGCAAATGGCTTGATAGTGACAACACATAGTTCAACAAAAGAGATACAACATAACATGTAAGCGTGGCCAACATGCAACTTGGAAATACTTCATCCTTGTTAGGAAAGGACATTGGGGTAGAGTTAGTGATTGCAAACTCATCCTCAGTGAAACAGTTGGCCCACAGCATAAACCATTTGTTATCACATTCAGCTTCAAGCAGTGGTCAGAGAAGACTTCAAGACCAACAAAGACTAGGCTGAAGATCTGAAAGCTGACTGGAAAGAAAGCACAAGAGTTCCAGGAGGTAATTAGGGCTATAGCACCTCAGGAAGAAGAGGATATAGGTGGAGATGAAGATGAAGAATGACAGTGCATCAAAACAGCATGTGCAAAGTCTACAAAATAGATATCAGGCCATGCCAGGCATAGAAATAAGTTAAATCAGGAAAGTTGGTGAAGTCCAAAAAGTCATCAAAAGAAAGAAGGAATGCAGGATGAAATGGGAAATAGCAAAGACAGACCATGCTAAGAAGGAATACAGGGTGTCTAACAAAGGTGAAGTGTACAGTAGTAATAACAAAGAACAAAACATCAGAGGCATTGTATTAGCTTCTGGAAAGTTACTCAGCAGATAGCACAAAAAAACTGTATCAGGTTGCAAGGCAAAGACAGAAAGATAAAGAAGATAGTCAGACACCCTTCATAAGGGATGCCAGCAACACCCTGTTCACGATTCCACAGGCCATTTAAGGCAAATAGAAGGAGTACTTCCAGCAGTTTTTGATGAAGAAGACCCTTTAGAAGCTGTACTGCCCTAGACACAGCCTACAATGAAAGAAGAGGAGGAGCCTACCATAGAAAAAGTAAGGACAGCAATAAGAAATGAAATTAGGGAAAACATCATTCATAGACGAAGTCACAACAAATATGATAAAGATGTTGGATGAGATAGGAGAGACATGGCTCCTGGGGATATTCATTAAAGCTTGGAGAGAAAGGTGTACCCCAGATTACTGGAGCTCTCCTTTGATAAGCACATAGCCAAAACGGTCAGGAAATCCTTCTATGTGGCACACCTGATCACAAAGGGTTTCTCATCCAGATCGAAGGAGGTGATTGTGCCCATTTACTCCTCACTCATTAGGCCCATAATAAAGTACAATGCCCCATTTGAGATGTACCTCACTAGACACCTGCAACAACTAGAAAGACTACAGAAGTACCTCACTAAGAGGATTAAGGGCCTTAAATAATTACCCTATGAAGCACGACTAAAAAAGCTCCAGCTCTTTTCAGTCACTTACCGTCTGCTCAGAGGTGACCTATGCCTGACCTATAGGGCCATGTCAAACCCTGAACTAATGGACATGCTTCACCTCAAAAAAACGAGATCCCTCAGAATCACTCATTCTAGCGACTTGAACCTATGTACATCAATAAACAGGACATGCTGGAGGGATAGATTCCTGTCCCAGCGACTCCCCTCACTCTGGAATAGAATCCCAATCCATATTCGACAGAGCTCCTCTCTGACCCTTTTCAAGAGAAATCTTGATGAGTGGATGGGTAATCGTAAGTTCTACCCTGGGATCACTTCAGGAGCCCTGTTGACAGAGGCCCAGGTTATTAATCTAATGGGGAGGCGAAAGCCATCACTCTGTGGCTAGGCTTATAAATGCCCATGGGCAGATAGCCTAGTACTTACCTATGAACCTATAAGCATACTAGTGCCACTGTACAAGAACAAAGGGGACATTCGCAACTGTAGGAAGTATAGTGGTATCAAACTCCTTTCATACTGCATTAAAGTTTTTGAGAGTGTGCAGCACTGCTTAACAGGGGCACAGCAAAATAATTTTCTGGGGTGGCGAAAGCCAGGGAACCTTTTTGTCTAGGCTTATATAGGACCCAGGGCCGATAGCCTAGTACCTACCTATGAACCTATGAATAAATATGCAGAGAAGTAGAAAACAAGATGGCAGATGAGCAGTTTGGATTCAGATCAGGATGCAGCACAACTGACCTGATGTGTGCAGTTTGAGAAGAAGCTATAGACGAGGAAGAGTCCAATCGGCATTGCTAGACTTGGAGAAAGCATATGACTAGTTCCCAAAAAATCTGATTTGGACAGTCCTGCAGTGGTTTGAAGTCCAAGAAACATTGGTAGAATTACTGCAGGCTATGTGCTAGGATTCAATGGCTCAAGTAAGAACAGTGTTCAGTTTCACAGAGAGGTTGCCAGTAGAAGTGGGTGTGCATCAGGGTTCATTTCTGAGGCCACTGCTGTTCATACTGGTGATAGATTACATTATCAAGCAGGGTGGAGGGGACAAAGTTGCTTTATGCAGATAATGTGGCATTACAGACAGACTCTTAACAAGAACTTCAGCAAAGGATAGGGCAGTGGAATGCAATACTGAAGGCATATGGGATGAAACTGAGTACAGATAAGACAGTTGCAGCAAATGGCAAATCAGAATAAGCTAATTATTGAGGTAGAAGGGGAAAATAGTAGAAGAAGTTATCAGCTTCTGGGTGGGTTGGTTGAGGAGAAGGGAAGTTTGAATGAGGAGGTCAAAGCTAGAGTCATAGGGGCTGCAGCTAACTGACACAGAATGTCTGGTGTAGTCTATGACAGAATAATGCCAAAGAAGCTGAAACATAAGTTGCACAAAATGCTGGTGTGACCACTCCTACTCTATGGTGCAGAAATCTGGGAAGTAAAGGCAGAACAATTGAGCAAACTAGAGGGGATGGAGATGAATTGCCCGAGACAGGTGGTAGGATGCACACTGTGGTACTGATAAAGAAATGAAGCCATAAACAAATGTAAAACAAACAAATAAATAAATAATAAAATAAGGGGAGAAGCAAAAGTAGCTCCGGTTGCAGAAAAGATCAAAGAGAACAGATTATGGTGGTTTGGGCACATGTGCAGAAAACAGAAGACAATCTGGTGAAGAAGACAATACAGACAGAAAGAAGGCAGGAGGAAACAAGGGCGTCCAGCAATGAGGTGGATGGATTTTGTGAAAAGAGAAAAAAGATCTGTGACAGTTTGTCATGAGTGTTGAAGAAGGCGGGTAATGAATAGAGACAGAGATGGCGACAGTTGAAACGATAACCAACCCTGAGTAGAAAATGAGAAAAAGAGAGGAGCAGGATGATAACTGAATTAATATTAAGGTTTTGCATGCCAAGGTGCAGGATTTGAATTTTTTTCCATTTTTTTGTACTTGATTTTTTTTTTTAACTCTTGTTGTGTTTCTACATGACATCTTCAGTGTCTAGTTTTCATGCACAGGACTAATATCCTCTGTGGGAAGAGGTGAGGGGCCACAGGGTTGGAATCTATTTTAAGGCATGGTACTTCTTCATAAATAAGTGCCTTTAAGGCAAACTGTGTAAAATATTCCTGGTGTCTAGTATTTCCTGCAATCCCACATCTTCCACTTTATCTCTGGTGGCCAGTGTCTTCCCTGGCCTGTGTTGTGTTTAAATGCCTTTCTGGCACATTATAGTTTCTTAGGTTCATAAAAGGTTACTAGGCTAATGGCCCTAGAACCCTAACAAGCCTAGCCATATTTATCCCAAGTTGCCTGAATTGTCGGTGGTTAGATGAGTGAAGTTCACAGAGGTAAGGGTCTATGGCAGTTAGTACCAACTACCTCTGACATGATGGGTGCCACATCAGGAGTGAATTTTTGGTCACCCATCCATTGATATAGGTTACATTTGAAGTGCGTCAGGGAGTTGCACTGTTTCATGTTACATGGAACCTTATTCCAGGGAAGTGTCAGTCTCTGGTAGATGTATCTATCTTTTCAGCATGGCTTGTTCATGTCAGAGGCTAAGTTAAGATCCTGAAGCAAGTTACCCGCATGTAATTTGATTTATGAATGTGTAGCATTTCCATCAGGGCCGGTTCAGAAGCTGGTTAGGAAGCTATCCTGTAGCCAGGCATAGTTCACCTCTTTGCAACCTGTAGGGGACAGAATACAGTGACAGAGCTTTCAGTCTTTCTGCATAAGACTTGTTTTGTGTGCCCAGTAATTTCTTGGTGAGAAACATCTGTGGTCTCTCCAGTTATTGCTGGTGTCTGGTGAGCTACATGCAAAAGGGAGCATTCTACTCAATTACTGGTATGATGAAGGCTGAGTATTTATTCATATTTATTTATTGACATTTGGTGACCGGGAAAGACCAAATTGGTCAAAAACCCATTTTCAGTGGAGGCCCAGAGAGAAAATCTCCAACAGTGTTTAAAAGACAGTAGCAGTAAACACATATCATCAAAATAAAGACAACATTAAATAGATGAAAGTGGCACAGTAGGAAGGAGACCATGTACATATAGTACTAATTTACATTTTGGATATTTTTACAGTAAGTATAGAACACGAATAAAAACACAGAACACTTTTGGTTTTGGAGAGGAGAGGTTAGTAATCTTGAAAAAGTGAATGTGAAAGGAGTAAAGTGTGTAGAAGAAGAAATAAAATTAAAGGTGGGGTAAGTTATAAGAAGATTACGAGATGTGTTATATTAAGAAATTCAAGAAATAATGAGAAGCGAGATGTTGCTCTAAAGTGGGATGCTGTACTGTAACATAAGGGATTTGAGAGTTGAGCAGTGAAAAAAATAATGTTGGTAGGATGTTTAGAAGTTAGGGGAGAATATGAAAGGAGAGAGGGTATGAAACATAGGAAGGTGGAGATTAGATGTTGGTTGTTGGGCAAAGGCAGATCCAAGAATTGAAGAGGAATTTTTTTAGTGCGAGTTTGAACTTTTTGGTGTTATCTATACTGGTGATAGAAAATGTTAAAGTTTATATCACATGGGATCACCCATTACCAGCAGTTCAAAAGATAGATGCTAGAAAACCGGATATATTGGTTCAAGAAAAGAAGACAAAAGTAGCATTGATCACTGAAATCACTACATCCAGTGACTACAATGTCTTGTGTACAGAGAGACACAAAGTCATAAAATATCAGGATATGCAGGCAGAAACAAGAGCAATCTGGAAGAAAGATACCCAGACAGTTCCAATAGTAGTAGGAGCAACGGGTCTTATAAAAAAGAATCTGCAATTGTATTTAGGTATGTTACCAATCCATGTAACCCCATACGAATTGCAGAAGGAGTCATTACTGGGCACATTGCGGGTGCTGTGAAGAACACTTTTGGCTGACATCAACGATTGAAACAATACTAATTTTATGAACTTCAATCCTACTTTGACTTAGCAATGGGGTCCATTCCTGTCATAGTATTATAAACCAAAAACATTTCGAGAAATAAAAAAGTGATATTATTTGATAGGTTGTTCCATAATTTATCTATGGCATATGAATAGAGACACTGGCTGACTCTTGTTTTGTGTTTGTGTACATCTCTCAGTTGTCTATTGGTAAAACTGAGGTTTCTGGTGGGAAAATAGGTATGCAGGATAGATTTTAAAGCTGGACAGCTATCAGGTTTATGTATTAGTTTTTGTGCAATTAATATTTGTAGGTAGTCAAGATAGTGGGGGAGTTCTAGCCAGTTTAACTCCTTAAGAGCATTCCAGTGGTGGTTGTAGTATGATGAGCCTGTGGCAAATTTTGCAATTTTGTAATAGTAAGACTGAATTTTGATTTTGAGAGAGGTGTGTAGATTAGGAAAAATTGGAGCACTGTAGAATAAAGAGAGAATCAGGTAGGTATTTGCTGGTGTCTTTTTGGTGTTTGGATCCACAAAGTTTTTGTGTCTACAGAGTGCTCCTAGTTTGAAATGATTTTTTTTATGGCATTATGTATGTGCTGGTCAAATGTGACTTTGTTGTCTATGGTGATACCCAGTAGTTTAGCGCTGTTACAATTTCAATCTCAGTTTTGTTATGGAAGTATATTTTGAATTCTGATATGTTTGTTTCAGGAGAGAAAAGTAAAAGTTTAGTTTTGTATGAGTTAATCAATAATTGTGTGTCATTCAGCCTTGAATCTATTGAAGTAAAAGCAGTCTGTGTTTTTTGCAGCAAGTTAGTTATGTTGGTACAGAAGGAGATGATAGTGGAATCGTTGGTGTACTGGATTAGTGTGATGGGATGGCTGGCATTTCATAGGTTATTGATGAATATATTGAAGAGGAGGAGTCCTAGAATGGATCCCTGTGGGACTCCAGTTTTTTTGGTCTGGTATTGAGATAGGCAACCTTGCATTTTACATATTGCTGCCTGTTGGATAGGTAGCTGTTAAATCATTGCTTGAAGGGTTGTGAACAGCCTAATGAAGATAGTTACTGACGTAATTTGTTATGTAAGACTGTGTCAAAGGCCTTTGATCTAGTAGTAGTACTACGGAGGTGCGTAGGTTCGAGTCCCTCACTTTGTTTACTATATCAGTGAAAGAGATAGGAGACTGTGGGACATTGCCTAAAAAAGGCACAATGGGGGAGGCAGCAGCCTTGGCTAGAATCCTGAATCCCAGGGGTGACAAGTGGAGGCCATCTTTGGCAAAGCATCGAGGCCTGTCAACCAGGTCAACCCAGGCAAACAGATATTGGATCCCCTTGGAATGACACAGGAAACTAAACCAGTTGTTGAAGTCAATTATTTTTTGTTGATATTGTGGTATCATTCTTGCTGAAGGTAGGATGCTGCTTAGGGCTAGGGTCATACCTGCCTGGGGCACATACTCTGACAGCTCAATCATGTCTCTCTTCATATAGTCCAGGGAGGTATGTCTCAAGTCATTCACACCAACATGAACAATGAGAGAGTCATACTTGTATCTGTTGTGGAGAGACTTAAGTGCGTGTGTGATGTGGTGGATTCTGGCACCTGACAGACAACTGATCGTGATCTTTTCCTTGTTGAGCCTGGTGAGGGGGACATCGGTGTGTCTCGCAATTGATTCGCCAATGACTAGTATGTTTAGTTTAATGTTGTACTTTATGGGCTGTATAAATTTATTGTTATGCCTTATGGTCTGTTTGTAAGACACTGGTGTGCTGTCTATTTTCTGTGATGTGTTTTGTGTTGCGTGTGGAATGTCTGTTGAATGTGTTTTGGAGGTCTCTGCAGTTTAGGTAAGTTTTTATTAAGGACCTCTGTATATGTGGGTGTGTGCTGTGCTCGGCTACGTGATGTGGGTGGTGTGGTGTTTGTGCTGGCAATCTCGCCTTTGTCAGGGGCATGAGAGAGAATAGAATCCAGTTTACTGATATAGATGAATTTCTTGCAAGTAGGAAAATTATGTGCTAAGTGAAGAGGGTTGTCAGTGAACATGAGGCAGTTCCTACACTGTCTCAGTATGCCCATGTCAACCAGGCTTTTTTTTTTCTTCTTTTTGGGGGAGGAAAGTTGGGGTGCTGCAGCCCAGCAGTCCAATACCACAAGCCGCCACTGGCTATTTCATTTATTTGCCTATCAGATTCTACACCCCCCCACTCCAGATAAACTGTACTGAAATGCATACAATGAGCATGCCTCCCAGTGTCATTGTCCAAGATGGCAGCTTTTCCAAACCCCACTCCCATGGCAAGATTTTTGTAGATAGAGAAATTGTACCACCTCACCTCAAGAGAATTGCAACATTCAGCATTTCCACATCATCATCAACTCCCTTTATTCCCATTTTTTCTACATGGGGTTGGGGTGTTGTGTCAACTGCCGTCATCTGTCTCAATTCAATGTCATTCTTCTTCCTTCTCTGATAATCATACCTGACTGTCGCAGGGCTTCTCTCTCACAGTCCATCCATCTTTTTGCTGGATGCACTCATTTTCTCTTGCCTTCTTCCTCTCTGTCCTAAATTTTCTTTATCAGATTGTCTTCTGCTTTTCTGCACATGTTCCGCACATGTTCCTGAACCACTGTAATCGATTCTCCTTGACCTTCTCTGCAATTGGAGCTACTTTGGCTTCTGCTCTGATGTCCTCATTTCTTCACCTGTTCTACAGTGTGTATCCTACCACTTGTCTCAAGCACTTCATCTCCATCATGTCTAGCTTCCTCAGCTGTTCTGCCTTTACTGTTCAGGTTTCTGTACCATACTGTAGTACTGGTCACACAACTGTTTTTGTACATCTTACTTTTCAGATTCTTTGGCATTCTTTTGTTGTACTCTACCCCTGACACTGTATCAGATGGCTGTAGCCTCTCTGAGTCTAGCTTTGACCTCCTCATTCAGGCTTCCCTTCTTCTCAACCACCCCTCCCAGATTCTCGAAGCCTTAAAACTGTTAACCTGTTTCACTGTTTTCCCCTCTGTCTCAGTTCTCAGCTTATTTTGATTTCCCTCCATTTGCTATCGTTACAACTGTCTTATCTGTTTTTAGTTTCATATCATGTGGCTTTAGTTTTGCATTCCATTCCCCTATGCTTTGCTAAAGTACTTGCTCAAAGTCTTCCTATAATGCCACATTGTCTGCATGTAGCAACTTTGTTGATCTGTCCTCTCCAATCTGTTTGCTGATGTAGTCTATCACCAGTATGAACAGCAGTGGGCTCAGAGCTGAACCCTGATGCACACCCACTCCCACTGGGAAGCCCACTGTGAGACAGAACACTGCCTGCACTTGAGTCATTAGGTCCACAAACATATCCTGCACTAATTCTACCTATGTTTCTGGGACTTTGAACCACTGCAGGATGCCAGATTAACTTTCTTGTGACCTTGTCATATTCTTTTTCAAGTCTAGGAATGCTCGGCCAGAGTCTTTCATTTTCTCTAGCTTGTTCTCAACTAACTGCCTCACTGCAACCATCAGGTCAGTTGTGCTGCCTCCTGATATGAATCCCAGCTGCTCATTTCCCATCTTACTTTCTACTTCTCTGCATATATGTTTATCAATTACCCTCTCTAGAACTTTCATGCAGTGTGGCAGGAGTTAGAAACCGCTGTACTGCCCACAGTTGTGGATGCCCCTTTGTTCTTGTATACTGGCACTAGTATGCTTATTCTCTGGTCATCTGGAGTACGCCTTTTGCACCATATTGCTATGAATACCCTCCCGAGCCATTTCTTCCCTTTCTCATGCATCATCTTGATCATATCTTCTGTGAACTTATCTGAACCTGCTGCTTTCCCTGACTTTGTTTTTCTTACTGTTATTCTTACTTCTAGGATGGGCTCCTCCTCTTCTTTCATCATAGACTGTGTCTGGGGCAGTACAACTTCTGTTGGCTTTTCTTCATTCAGAAGCTGCTGAAAGTACTCCTTCCGTCTGCCTTTAATTTCATGTGGGTTGGTGAACAGGTTGTTGCTAGCAACCCTCATGAAGGGTGTCTGACTATTTTCTTTATCTTTCTGTCTTTACCTTGAAAGCTAATAGAGTTTCTTTGTGCCATCTACTGGGTCACTTTCCAGAAATTGGTAGAGTGCCTTTGATGCCTTGTTCTTTGCTCTTGCAACTCATCTCTTAACCTCTTTGCTAATCAACCAGTATTCCTTCATTGCCTGGCCCATCTTTTCTATTTGACACTTTTTCCTGAACTTCTTTCTTTTGATGACTTCCTGGACTTCTGCATTCCACCACCAGCTTTACTTATGTACCTTATTTCCATACATGACTTGGCCACATACCAGCTCTATAGTCCTCAAACATGCTATTTTATTTTGCCATTCTTAACTTCACCTATTTCCTATTCTTCCCAAGGTCCTAAAGCCCTGAGTA
Organism: Protopterus annectens; assembly: GCF_019279795.1. Taxonomy (NCBI): domain Eukaryota; kingdom Metazoa; phylum Chordata; order Ceratodontiformes; family Protopteridae; genus Protopterus; species Protopterus annectens. Next base: position 77,524,418 of record NC_056743.1, read on the forward strand.
ATTCCTTGAATTCTTGTACATTCTCTCTAGTCAATGTCCAGGTCTTCAGTCTAGTCTGTGTTGGCCTCAGAGCCTTCTCTGACCACTACTTGCAGTTGAATGTGGTAACCAGTGGTTTATGCTGTGGGCTGACTAATTCACTGGGGATGATTTTGTAATCACTGATTCTACCCCATTACCCTTTCCTTGTTAGGAGTAAGTCATACCTGAGATGCAGTTGTTATCTTGTGGTTGTCTCTCTTGCTGAATCATGTGCTGGCCACCATCCGGCAATTTACCAGACAAAAGTCTAGAATGGCCACTCCTTTTTTATTCCTGTTGCCCCACTCATGCGGACCCAGGCAGTCCTGATATCCTTTTCTCTCTGTTGTGATATGTGCATTCAGGTCACCCATTATCAACACCGATTCATAGGATCATAGGAGGTTGCTAGGTTAATGGCCCTGGGGCCATTACAAGCCTAGCCAAGAGTTTATCCCCAAAAAGAAACCTCAGTGTGCACCTATCATCCCTGTCAATGAGGGACACAGGTGGAACCCCTGGAACAAATTTGTGGCTTCCCATCCACTAGTCAAGGTTGCGCTTGAAAAGGATCAGCGAGGTACTCTGTTTGACGTGTAAGGGAAGTCTGTTCCAGAGACAGGGAACCTTCTGGGAGACAAACTTATCCTGCTTTATCTAGTAGGCCCTGCATCTGGCATCTGAATGCACTCTTTTCCTCACTGTTACAACCCTTCTGTGGGGCGCAGGCTGAGGTTATGAGCAGTACCCTATCCTTACACTAGTGTCTGATTGTCATGAGTCTATTACTAATTTTGATGAAATCCCTTATTGTCCTCCTCCTGTGTAGTGGACTCTGGGTTCCAAGCCAAGTGACTTTGCTGCACTGCCCTTCCATCTTGTCTTCTGGATATATAGGATGTCCAGCCTCCTTCTTACTGTCATGCAGTCCACTTCCAACTGGATGCTGTCTGTGAATCTACATTGAGTGTAACAATTCTTAGTTCATGTTTGACAGGTTGATTGGCTTTACTTCCAGCTTTTGCTCAACAGATCTATCCCAGGTAACTCAAGCTGGGCAGTTGTATACTGGCTGGCCAGTAGCTTATTTACTCAGGGCTGCTGAACTTTTTAGTGGGCAAACACTGGCTAATAGTGGTACATACACACCTCCCACCATTAGCATGGGTCCCTGGCTTAGGTCAGAGTAGGCCAGTTCCTCATCCCACTTATCACTGGCAAATACCCATGTCCATTTTCTGGTGACATTATTCAATGTGACCAAATTACCTAGAGCATTTTCACAATGGGTACACTTCCATGATTGACAGTTTTCATTGTATTTTACAGCTCTTTTTCTCTAAGCTGTACATCTACCTGTCCTATCACCACTGGCAACCTTTTATTTTTTAAAGAGATGTTTTAATTGCTGGAGATGTCATCAACTCCCACCAGATCTTATCGTCTATATAAATTATAATGGAGTTATCTGTAATCATCACAAAGACAAACAAGGGAGGGCAAAATCCCCATCCATTTTTGTCAGAATCAGTGCAATCATTTTTCTGCACCAGTAGAATTCTCATGTGATTATATGATTATCCTCCTGTATACCATCTGTTTTAGACATGTCCTTATTGCATTTTGTGTGTGTCATGATTCTCTTGTATAAAATGATTAATTCAGGCTTTTTCCCAATAACAAACACTTTGCCCTAAGTAAGACATGTATTGCTATGGATGGAATGCTGCCTGAACTTGTTTTATGCCAGTACACACCATCCTAGTGACAATAACTTTACTGGGAAGTTTTTATAAATAAAAGTACAAGACAGGATAAAAATATAAGTCAGCAAAGACTGTAACAGTGATAAATATAAATATCTGTATGCAGTCAGTGAAGCAAATGTATGTGCTACTCGTAAAATAAACTGCAGGCCCACCCTTCTGGTCACTTCAACTGTTGAATCTCAATAGTAGATTTAAGGGCCAAACATTTCTGCTCACTTCAGGAGATAAATTCCATAATTACCAAAGGCAAATTCAGCCAGCAACGCCAAACTCCAGGAAAATATAGACAAATTAAGAAATAATATAAAAATGTTATTGGGATATTTTTCTTTCAAGTTTCAGAGACAGTGATTATGATCTTCAGAACAGTGATATAGTCATGGAAGAAATGGGAAATATATGCTAAATCCAAAGTATAAGTTAAAGGAATATAGGAGTTTAATCCCCTGAAACTCCCTGCAATTGTGTGGGTTACAAGCCTTATATTTCATAGCACTGCCACCCAAATAAATTTATAGGGAGTGATGTGGCTATAAGAGCTTACAGCAAATGCACAGTACTGCCTTAGGTTATGACTAACACCTGGCATACCCAAATAACGTTTACACTGTACAACTATAAAACAGAGTGATAATCACTGGCTCCCCAATACTTTAGTCACCTCAGTTCGAACCCATTGCCTGATCATGCAATTTCATCAACTGCAACCAAGACAAAACTGTTTTCATACACACACACACATAATGTTTTCCAGGAGGGCTACTGATACTTCTCTAATGTCAAAACCCCTGCTATGCCTTTATGATACATGCTGCCACCAGCGGTACCTGTTATAACACCAAAGTCTCTGTTACTGAATATTCTTCCAGTGAGCCAACCAATATATTACATTATAGTAGCTTTGAGCCAAGCAGTCTCTCTTTTCTGAAAGGGTGGAGGCTGACAGCAAGATTTCCCTTTATAAACTACGTTTCTAGTCACAAGCTCTTATACATTAATAAATAGAACTACATTATATAAGAGAAGATTCCATAAAAGTAAAGAAAATACCAATTAAATATATAGGCCAATAACTGACTGCACATTGAAAAAAATAAAGAAACTATATTAAACAGATAGTTGGCAGCTGAATAATTGCACCTGTATTAAAACAGTTTTGCCCCATTTATAGTTTAGATAACACTGAGTCACTAAAATATTCAGTAGCTGCAGACAACACCCAGGCAGATTGTCAAAATGTTAGATTAATGTCTCTGAGAAAGCAAGTTGTATTTCTCTTCAATGCTGTCTCTATAAAAATGCTTTACTGTTTGTGGTTTGAATAGAGTTAATCAAGTCAGCAATCCAGAATAAAGAATAAAATACAGATATCTTGCATGAGCATTCTCTGCAAGTTAGAGGTTAATCAAATTCAAACAGTGGTCCAAACAGAAAGGGAAGAGCAACATTCCTGGTTCAGTACTCCTAGTGGTTAATGCCATTTCCAAAACAGCTTTTCTCACTTTAAAGCCAAGCTGCTTATAACGCAATGAGAGTTCAGTTTAAACATGTGGTACTGCAGCTTTTTATAGGAAGCAAAGAGACAGAGAGAGAGAGAGAGAGAGAGTCTGACACAACAGTAAGCAGTTCCATTCTGTCTCATACAGCCTATCAGCTCATTCAGTTACCACTAAAGAGAACATCTATAAATTGCATACATCTGATAAAATATATATCTATTGATTCCACTTAATCTAAGAAAATGTACAACACTTGACAAAAGGTTGTAGTACCTTGCATGTGTGTCTGTGTTTCTGTGTGTGTGTGTGTGTGTGTGTGTGTGTGTGTGTGTGTGTGTGTGTGTGTGTGTGTGTGTGTGTGTGTGTCTGTGCATGTGTGTGTGTGTGTGTGGTTGTGTGTGTGTGTGTCTGTGTGTCTGTGCATGTGTGTTTGTGCATGTGTGTCTCTGTGTGTCTGTTTGTGTGTGTGTGTGTGTGTAAATCACAATTTATTTTGTGAAGTTGCAGAACTTGTCATTCTGTCTTGCACTTTTCTGAGGGAGACATCATATTCACTTTTCTTATCCAAATACTCAATGTCTCTTCTATGAATAAGGAAAAAAGAGAGCCTCACTGAAATAAAGTGAGCTGTCAGTATTCACAATTTCACTGGAAGACATTTGGTCAGCATTCTTTTCATTTGTAGTATTCATAAATGCTGTTAGGAAGGAATCATTAACTGCATTATGTTTAGAAAGTTAAGCTGCGATTTTTTCTCTTGCAAACAAACACAAGAGTCAGTGACAAATTAGAAAGGTAACTTTTTTTCATAAATATAGTAAATGCTCCATATGTGCAGTGCCTGTGTAATATTACCAAGCATGAAAGTATCAGTATCACAACAGACTCCAATATGCATCATGGTTAACTAGGTGGAATATTTTGTTTGCAGCTCATGTATATCTGATCCTCATTTCATAACTAATATGTTAAAACACTATGCTGTATTATTACACAAAGCCGGAAACTTCCATAAGAACTTCTAACAAATCCCTTAATATACAGGCAAACTTTGATATGGAGGAAGAGATCAGTTTAGTCACAATGCTTCTGTAAGTAGCACACTACCACGTGAAACCTCACCAAGATGGCAGTTAAATAATGGCACAAGGGCAGTATTAAAATTATCACTAGATTCCATCAAATAAAATAAGATTAAAAATTCTGTTTCAGAAAAGCCAAAGGCAAGCACATTCTGCATATCACATGTGAGCTCCGATGTAAAGGTCTGTCAAGATTTTTTGATACTCTGTATTTCTCAATGACCTCTGCATTAAACCTTCTTATTTCAGCTTTCCCAGTTAGGAGTCACCACAGCAGATCACCTGTCCGCTCATGATTGGTAGTGGAGTTTTTACGGTGTCTAGTTGCCAGCCCCGCACCCAACCTTCCACAGAAGACACACACACACACACACACACACACACACACACACACACACACACACACACACACACACACACCTAGGGCCAATTTAGAGTGTCCAATCCACCTACAGCATGTCTTTGGAATATGGGAGGAAAGTGGAGCACCCGGAGGAAACCAATGTGACCATAGGGAGGACATGCAGACTCTGCACAGAAGGCACCCCAGCCGAGGATCGAACCGGACAACCTCTTGCTGTGAAGCGGCAACACTAACCACTGCACCACTGCAAACTAACTAAATCTTTGGTGAAGTTACAAAATTTAATCTCACAGTTAGCACAGTGGATTAAGGCTCTGAACTATTTACAGGCTGCTTCAAGTAGTTCAGTTTACAAATGTTGATTCCTTCTACCTCTGCTTGCCTTCTGTGTGACTCTGAGCAAGTCACTTGAAGAAACAGTATTTCAGGGTTGACCTTGAAAAGCAGCACTTATGTCCAGTGTGCTTGCATGATCAAAACATAAATAAAATAAATTATACAATAAAAGCTAGTTAATGTTTAAACAGATGTCTGCTGATTGGACAAAGCAATCAGTGTGACTTTTGTAAATCCAGCCTTATCCACAGGAACAAATTTGTCATCCCTATACTTAATTAAGTTTTTCTTTAAATAAAATTGTGTCTCACCAAAATACAAAATGGAAGTGACACAACTGATCAGTGATCTGATTTCCATGTCAGCGAATGCAAATCAGTGGACAGATCATGATCAGCTGTGTCATATCTACTTAATGTTTAGTATTTGTACTTAATTTAGGATATAAAAAACACTATTGAGATATTGTGACTTCATGGGCATCCTCAGAGTTGTGAATTTATAGGCTTCCTGAGACTTGACAAAAAAAAAGCAAAATCTGCATTCTGCCAATGTACTGTACACGTGGCAGCACATACATGTCCAATTCATGCATATTATGTTCCTTAGATGTTTTCTATACATGAGAAGCTTTGGAAGACTATTAAAGTGCCTCTATACAATGGCATTATTTAGTAAAAGGTAAGAATTTTTTTATTAAATAATATCATTGTATAATAACAATCATTGACTCCTGTGTGTGAGTAATGGAGGATTTACCCACAGTTGGCTTTGTCTGATCATGTGAACAATCTTACCTTTGTGATCAAACCAAGCCACACATGGAAAGTCAGCAATATAGATACCCGATAATGGATTATTGCTAAAATGAAAAAAAAAATGTGATTGATCAGTTGCTGGAAGTAATGCAGGTTGTAGGACCGCAGTATAGAGGATTAAAGATCTATGCTGGAGTACTTACACAAGTGAACAGTTTTGAAAATCACTCTGTTAGGACCAATTTTATTTTCCCTGGCCTGTTATTGAAGGTGGATGAAACTCGATGGATGTGTAACTGTTGATCTGAAAAAGTAGAACAATAAATGGTCATATAGGATGAGTGGAAGAGACATCGTATGACTGTAAAGACAGTCTGAAAAAGGTTAGTACTTTTCGTGTTAGTGCAGTATCAGAATTGAATGTCGATACTACACTTACAGTCAGGGCTGAAATGCTTTAGCACTCTGTGTGTGGTATTTAACTAAGCTGCTTATTACATTTATAGTGTTACTAGAAAAGGAAAAAAGAACCTATCTTTTTCTCTTTTTTTTTTTTTGTTCTCAACTCATTCGGAGAATCGGAGAGGAAGATTTTTTTTTGGTGCTCAACTTGAAGTTGAGGGGTGCACTAGATAGGGAAGCTGTACAGGGCTAGCTATGACTCTGTGTAGGACTGTGATATCTGAATGTACATCATAAAGAATTTACTCTTAAAAGAGCTACAATTGTTACTTTAGCTTGCCAAAAAATGAGGATGCACCTGAATGTAAACTGGCCCTGTATATTACAGGGAAGAAGTTAATCAGAGAGAATGAATATGGAATTTAGCCACCTTTCTTCCATGGTGAGAATGTACACAGATGGGATGATATTCAAATTTTCTGTCAGAAGAAGATGAAGCTTTCCTGTTGCTAAGGA